>NW_026855870.1:0-91056 GCF_026571515.1 Ruditapes philippinarum
TGTTGCTGGGAAAAACATAAAACGTTGGTTTTGTCTTGGGGCCAATTTATATTGTTTATTTGATAACATGAGTATATGAATTTTTGAGTCTAAGATAATTTAAAGCATTGACTGTGATATTGTTACAGTGTTGTTTACATTATAGTAAAAAAAAAACTCCTGAAAAATAATTCACACACATATATATACATGTATATAAATGTTGTTCAAAGAAATATTATGTACTTTGCATGATACAGATTTAACTTTAAGGCTGCATTTAAATGAAATATATACATATAAAAATTTCACTTAAGTGTGTAACAACCTTAATTTACGAAATACAGGATTGTTAAAAGTATGTACACATAAAATAACCTTGTCACCTTTTAACGGTTTTAATGATGTCAAAGTTTACATAGAAAAAAAACCACTATGAAGTCTTGACAAATCATAATTTATTTTGAATGAATATTAAATAAAAGTACTACTTAATTGCTTATTGTGATTAGGTAGCTTGTTAAAACTTCATTCAAAATGTGTTTTATTTTTGTATGATATATAAAAACTCGTGTAAAATTCGTTTGTTTATCTGTTTTTATCATATTATGTGAAATTTAATTTCAAAAGTTAGTAGTTTTTATGTGCTTTAGAGCAAACAGAAATAGTGGATTCTGAATTTAAAAATTGTGTGTAGATTTATGTACCAAAACATCATGTTTTAATAGTTTTGTTGTTTCAAACGGTTGTTGGTCAAAATTATTAGTTTCCCTATTTACTTCGAGTATAATATTTATTCCATAGTTCCATAAGGGCATTTAGATTTCAAGTGCCTTCGAGTTTTCAAAAATTCAGTTTGCTTATTCCATGCTACTTTGTAAACAAGATTCATTTTTAGCAAAGATTACTTACAATTTTCCTTCATTTTCTAGTTATTAGATGTGGTGCGCTTAGTAGGCAGTTATTTGCTAATAAAAATTCATATAGGCCCAGTAGCATTTTTCCGTCCGTTTCTTTTGCTCTTTTACTATTTTTTTACAAAATTGTTTGTTCTAATACATCTTTCTTTAATTGCTTAAATTATATTAACTACATAATTTCTACATTTGTGCATATTGTTTTTCTAAAATGTTTTATTTTTATTGTGAACATTTATTGTTCAGTCTTTTGATCTTTATGTCTTAATCTTTAGTTTCTATTAGTAAATGATTAATATATATTCTGGGTAAGATTTTCATGAAGAAAATAAAAAATGTAGAACAAGAATGTCTTAAGTGTTGTTAATTTGTATGCATTCCTTTAATTTGTCCTATTATTTCCCCTTGTTGTTTTTCAGACAACTTTGATATGATATATTAAATAAATTAATATATTGTATATTTAAAATTTCTACCATCGAATATGATACATATGGTTTCGCTGTGTTCATTCCTCCAGGTCAAAATGCTGAAAATACATTTCAATACTATACTGAAAGTACTAAATTTTTGAGAGTTACGATTGTAAATGTCTCAAAACAAGTCAATTAATATCAAAAATTACAAACTAAATCTTAAAAGCTTGTAGCTGCTATGTAAAATTGTATTCATTCCTCATATCTAAAAGAATTTATTAGAATAAATCATTTCTAAAGGATCAACAATAAAACAACATTGAGATAGAAGCAGTTGAAAACCTTCTACCTTGTACAATAAAATACTTAAACAATACAAAGGATAAGTTTACCAAAAAAAATCGTAAATTTTGTATCAATGTTCAATGAAAATTAAATGATAGAAACAAAAGTTGCGTCTATGCATTCAAATCTGGAAAACGAGGTGATCCCCTCACAAAAAAAATTACATGAAAATCGCAGACTCGGTTTTATTTGATACTGTGCATGAAGATAATGAAATTGTGCTAACATCCTACACCCCTAGCACAGGCTTGAGCGGTATTAAATTTTGAACACTTAAAAGTGTTTGGGGAATCATTGATCCCGAAGGACCCAGAAAAAAATATAACAACACTGAAATAATGTATAAGACAAACTTTTTAACAAAAACTCTTTCAACATTCACGAATTATATAATTCATTAACATCTAGATGTTATAAGCTTCCGTGAAAATAATTTGTTTTCTAAGTCTAATCAAATTAATGTAGCCACAGACCCGCACATCACATCAAAAATGTTTTTCTAAACGATCTTAATGTTTTATTTGGAAGTTTAAATAACCAATAAGATAAAGAATCAACCGTGTTACTAGAATTTGTTTCACACCTACACATTAATTTTATCATAGTAATTAAAATTATGGCCAACAATTCAGAAGATATCTTTTGTTGGTGATAATGTATACACATTTTTGTCGTGTTTTGTAACGTAACCGTTGAAAGTTTGTTTACATGATTTCAATTTTAGTGAGCTAGCTTTATTCCTTTCCTTTCTTGTACTTTGTGCTTCCTCGCTTGTGTACAGAATAGCACACAATAACATGTTTTAATATCGTAGTCTGTATTAAGATATTGTTCGTTGGCGTGGAAGGTACCTAGCATTTACCATTAACATCAATCAAAAGAAGGCTGTATCCTTGTTTTGGAGTTTGTACGTGAAACTGTTTTTAATTCTTGTCTTATTAACCAGCGATAGGTTCTCACTTAGGAATATATTTGACGAAAAGAAAACTAAACATTCTCAGTTTATTCTAGTTACGATTTTGGTTCTGGAAAATTTTATAAATTGATCAGTCCCTATAACTCGGCAAGTTTCCCCTTTTAAAAATTTTTGAATTACAATAGCTTGATTAACCACAAGCATTGACATGTGCTCTTTTGTTAACAAGTTGTTGTAGTAAATTTTATCCACTGATCTGCACTATAATAAGAATTAGACATGTCAGGTCTTTGTATACTAATTTAATAGACAAAAAATAAAATTAAAATGAGATTATCCATACTGTCAATTAAGCTATGTGCATATACATTTTTGTTTGATAATAAATGTAACTTTGGGGCTCAGTTAGTTCAAAAAGTATTTGTAACGAATATCACGAATTTGTTTCATCCTTTATCCCTCGTCTATTGATCACTGTGCCGGACATTAGCATGTTTATGACTATAGACATGATTTGGATAATTTATGATATTATTTAATTACATTTGCTTTATCTTTGTAAGTAATTTTCTCTGCTTTGTACAGAAGCATATGAAGACGGAGATGGTTTAGATTTTAAAACCAAGAAGTATTATTGAATGCTTTCATTCGAATCTAAGTTACCCATTAACATGTTATACCGGGGACAAACTAAAACAAATCAATATATAATACAGTATTTTGATTTGTAATAGCTAATTTTCTATCAAAATCAAACCAACAAACAACACAATACATACTCTCTTCTATAAGTGGGTCCGGTGAGTTGTGCAAATCATTTTTACTTTTACATTTTACAAAGTATACTTGCTGGGGCATTATAACTTACACCGTTTTACTTATAATTCAACGAAATGCTTAAATATGACGACAGAAGTAAGTAAACTGCAATGAATAACAAAAATGCATTTTTTAATGAAACCTTCTATTAAAAAAAGTACATGTACACGTATTTCAATTAATTATGATACTGAGCACTGTTTGTTCAATCTGCATGTCTAACATTTGTTTATACAAAATGTATTATAGTTCTATTGAGAAGGAAGTTCTCAACTTACAAAGGCAATCTCGAATCTCTTATGGAACCATTTATATCAAGGAAAGAACGGTTTGCCACTGAATTATATCACGAGGACTAGCCCGAGTGATATAATGATGCGCATCCGAACGAACATCCCGGTTATTCTTTATCAAGCGATAAAATCACTGTTTGGGATATACTATTTCTTAAATAACACTCACTTTCGGTTCTTCTATGTCCAATAGGGAAAATGCGGGTCGTGTTAGAACTGCCAATTATGTATTGACTACAGATCACATTGGTTGCAAACTTGTCAACTCACATGGGACATTTCCGCCTAGCTCTACGAGTGGGTATTTTAAGTGGTTTCCCAGTTATCCTTTAACGGTTGCTGGACATTATTGTTTGCGATTTACTGGAAACTGAGAAACGATTCCGAACATATAATGCCATTGGTTTCGATAAATAATGTATTTGTGAATGAAAATCTCCCTTAGATAAAGTGAATTGGAAAATGCAAAGGCCATATTTATATTTTTCTTTTGTACAGTTTATTTAATTCACTTTATAAAATTCATGTTCAATAAAAACGTTGCGTATTAAGGTTAAAGTATTTTAGATTAGTTTTAATTTAACAACTGACATTTTCTTTTCCATAATTGTCTCAGGCAATATTTTTCCTACCTATGTCAAAGTTGTTTATTCTTGAATAATAATGTATTGCTTGATAATTATAAATTAAATGTTAAGCAATAAAAAAACAATGCTATGCTGTTCCTTCTTTACTGAAAAAGACAAAAATGTTGGGGTTTTCTTCTTTTATTTGTTTAGATAAAGAACATATTGTTTACGAGAATTAAGCAATATTTTTGACTTTAGGAAAGGTCACAGTGTTCAAGTATGAGTAGTCTGAAACAGTGTCGAATATGTAAATATAATTCCAATATCTTCATAACAATAAGACCACAACTTGTGAGTTTAATGTGTTTTTGACCATTAAACACAACTTTCGGATAAAAATTGAGACAATTATTTCCTTTCCCTTGTTTTGACAGTGGTGTTGTTGTGCATTACCGAACCAAAGAACTGAATTTAATTTATTATATACAACATGTAGTTCAAAAATGTGACGAATAACTGTTTTGTAAATTATCTTTAAAATACTTCATGTTTGTCAGTTTTCTTCTTCTTTCTCGATTTCTAATTGACTAGTAGACTTATTTAAACCCATTCTGTCCGTACCTTTCGTGTGCACTCTCGTGGCCAAGTAAGTAATCACAAGTCCTTGTTTGACATGCCAACCCTTTGTTTATATGACGAGGTATATTAAGTTGACTGTTCGGAATCTTTTAATACAATCTATTATTTTATTAAGGCGGCTAGTAAGCTAAGTGAAGAAATAATAAGTAACATGTCACCTTTACCTGTTATTATATAAGCTCTCTTTGAGAGAAAAAAAACCCCAAAAAACATTTGATCAAATCACGTTGAAAAGTATAAGATAAACTTGTTGTGCTTTATATTAATACAAGCATGGTGGGGTTAACATGAAATATAACTGAATGTTAAATGTATATGTACACACCAGACACAAATAAATATACAGATGATTAATTCTGTTCTAAAGATAATGCAAATAAGGTAGCTTTAACGTCTACACGTGACGTCAATGGTATTCTTTGCTTTTATATTACATCCTTGAGCTAGGATTTGAGACATGTTCGTATCATGTATAGTGGCGTATATTTGCAAGATATCCCGAAATAAACCTGCACCTCCAGTACCGTTTATGAAAAGGCCCAGCCAAACAAAGTCTGCAACATTTTTAATTTTGCCGTATTAGACAATCTTAAGGGGTTCCACTTTTTTTCTTTTTGAACATGACCATATCCAGTAGTCCATGTCTGAGGAAACTATAACCAACACATTACTGGAAAATGCAAAAAATTTCTTCGATAATACTTGAAACTGATACTATTAATGCTGGCACTAATGAAACGATAAACATTTGAAAGCTTCTAGCAAAATTCTTCATAATAAATAATTCGACAAATGAATATTATATCTTTCTAAGTTTTAATTTTCCTGGGTACCTGTCGACTTTCTTGTTGTGACCTCCCGAACACTATACGAATCATAGTATGTGTGTCACAGTTGGCGAGATAAACCTAATATCAATGGAATACAGTTCATTCTCCTAAAAATCTTATTCAAATAGATAAAATATTTTGAAAGCACAGCAACAAACACTCCTTTAAATAAATATTCTTTCTAATTGCAATAAAATATAGCCAGTAAACAATAAGAGTACGTAGTATAAGAACTGTTCTACTTCCATTCAAATTCAGATATAAAGAGGAATTTCGCAAATATGACCAGTTACAGCACTGCATACATAGTTCCATGTAAGGAATCGTTCCTTAGCAACTGCCCTGTTTCCAGTTAGCCGTAAACATTGTTGGTCAGCTCGACTATAGGGATAACCAGGGTACCAGTTGAAATATCCGCTTGTGGACCCATATGAAAACTTCCATTGCGAGCTAACACGCTTGCCATCAATGTGTATATCATCTTTCATATTATTGGCTATCAACATAGCCTTTACACTCTCATACTTTTGATCCGAATCAATGTTGACGAGGTAGCCTCCGTCACTCTTGCACACGGCTTCTGCAGCCGGATTAGTTTTTTTGTTCAAATACAATTTTAGGCAATATCCTTTCGCGGTCGTATGATAACTGACTGGACACGACACTTTTGTATTGTTTTTATCACTACCTTCACAAACGCCGGCTTCAATTTCATCTCGATGACCATATCTTGCCCCATGTCCTCCACAACGTCTGGTTCGAGTTCTGGTAGAGAAGAAATCAGTTGACTTTGCTCCACATTCGGACCATCCTGACCACGCAGTGCAAACGTGATAATTTTCTATTACCCTTCCAATCATTGTTATGAGGGAATCATTAAATTCCCGTCCGTAAGCGACAAGAGTATGTGCGTCTAGATTCTTCCCTGCAGTTCCATTGCTTTTCAACACTTCAGCGTCACAATTTGTTCCGATTAGTACTATCACTGAGGCTATAAATGTAACAGATATGTAAGCCTTCATTGTCACAGTCTGACTTTGATCGCAAGTAAATGAAAAATATTAACTGTCCAAAACAATATAAAATCTGGAAACAAAAGTTCACTCTAACTTTCAAATCAAAACTAAATCCAACAAGAGACTGTTCATGAATATATAGCTAAGCTACGTGAATATATGATACACATACAAATAGGAAGATAATGTTCTATTCAATTAGTTATCTGTTAAATCAAAATACCACATGGAATACCGAAATAACACAAAAAGGTGACCTTTACAAAACCTGCGTGTATCTAGAGGAAAGAAAGATGTAAACAACTGTAATGCCATGCATTCAAAAATCTTATGCTATGTGCGGTATTCATTGAAAATTAACATCTAAATGTAGGGAGCTTATATAAAGATAAATTGAAATTGTATTCACCTTAAATTATATTGATATGTAAATCTTTGAGCAATGAGCAGCTTGAAACAGATACCAAACTGGTACTTTTCAATTATATTTCGTAATAATTTTGAGAGTTTTCAAATGACAAGAGTGAAAAGTATTGCACTTAACTTATCTATGATATAATAGTATTGGTCGGTCTGTTTCGTACTGAATAAAAAAAACAACAACAGGAATTTGACTTATTCAGCTAAAACATGGTACCTTAAGTAAGTAAAATGGAGATATGTTAAAAATTCAGCTAAATATTAGTTGATGCTATAATCCAGATTCATTTGTATCTTGTAGCTGAAATAAATCACTGAAGATCCTCAAACTGTTGCATATAAGGTTTGATTGAGCCAGCTTATGTTCATCAATGGTAGTTGTAACAGTTAATAAAACTACTTTTCAAGTTCCCCAGTACTAGAAATTAATATATTCATAATTGAAACTAAAACACCGTTTGATGATTTACACATCTGCAGCTGTTACCAATTTCCAGTTTCACCATTACCATGCTTGAACGTTGAATTCTGCTGAAGCCGGTGCTAGGAGGCGTGGACAGGCTTAATCAAACCGAGTCTGCAGCTTTTTAAATTTTGCTGTTTTGGCCTTCTATTTCTTTCTATTTTAACTCTTTAAAATAATTACAGACTCCTTTAATGTCATTTAAAAATAGAGAAAACACAAAACAGTAAAACAATAATGCAAGTATGGTTTAATTGAAATCTAATTACTAATATCGCAGATAATTTTTTTCTACAAATTAAGGTTTTACAGATAAAAGCAATCAAGCATGTTGCTTCATTTTATCTTGATCAAGGCTTCCTACCTAATACTATCAAAGATTTATTTCATGAATTCTTAAATTTGTATTAATTAAACATTATGAAACAAATCTTTTCACAGCTTGTTTCATTTTATGAGGATGTATTTAATGAGAATGGTAATAGTATCAGTCAATCTTTATATGTTATGAAAAGACAACTCGGTTTCCTGAGATACAATTTAATTAATATTACATAAAATGAACATAGGTGACTTCAAACAAAAAGAAGAAGATTTTTTCTATGGTCTGATCTTATTCTATTAGAGAAAACACGTTTACGTAAGAGACAAACGTTTACTTAAAAGAGAGTATAAGATTTTTTCGTATTGTTGTCATGATTGTTAAAATATAAGCAATGTTATGAAAGAGCAAAAAAAGATGACTTTTTTTTTTAAGATAAATATTAAATCTTCCTATGTAGACCAAAATGTTCAAATTTACAATCTAAAATATATTACGTAGATGTATTGTTTTACAAATTTTTTAAACTTCCGGTTTTTATTATTTTCATGTTTACAACAAACTAGAAAAAAACTGCAAGTCAGAAGTCACCGCATTTTTCGTCTATAATTGGGCTTGACAAAGAAAGAACGACCCATTTTTTTCTGCCCAACATAATGAATGGTTAATCTAAAATTGGCTTGTTACCATTTAGTTTTAAGAAAGAATGAAAAAAAAGTTTGCTGTTTAATAATTAGAGAAGAAACACACGAAGAAACTTCACCTTCTTGCCCAATCCCCTTCGTGAACTTTTAATTGCGTAAAACATTTAATGCGGCATTCATTCTTGTGTTACAACATCACGCTAATACATATTCTGCACAATGTAACGAAATTTAAGACAATCCATGAATCTGTAAAATGTTAAATGTTTTGAACCATTGACAGATAACTTTGTCCGCTTATTATAACTTCATTTGTCAAATTGTGATTTCTTTTTGTTTTAAACGTGCAGATACACTTTATCTGGTTATCGTTGTATAGCACATGTACATGTATAAAAGTCGACTTACCTATAAATATGAACTTAATAACGATATAGTTTTTAGTGCAGACCATGGTCAGTTGTCATCTATATACTATATTTTAAAACCTGAAAATAACTTTTCATGAAGATATATTCATTTTGCATAATTTGGTATAGATTCAATTTTAATGCCATAACTGTCATTATTTTTGCATAATAAACCAGAGCTGTCAAAGGAGACAGCGACGCTCGATTAATTAAATACTGGATGCATTAAAGGAAGACAAGACTATGAAAAAAAATTATGATATAAATATATTTTTCTATATTTCTTATTTCATGTGTATATCAGTGTCATATTTGGAATAGCGATTAGTGCTGATGATCACCTGTCAACTACATTTTAAGTTTAAAACCTAAAGAAAATTTTAATATAGATATATTGATTCCGCATATCTTGGTATATGTAGAATTTAAATACCATAATTGTCATTTTATTTCCACAATGAAAAATTCCCATTTTTCTTTTAAGCAGAAAATATTATCATTTATTTTAATTTTTTTATCATATCTGTTTAATATATTTCACTCATATTTGCTAACATGAATTACTTTTCACTACGAAATAACGAAACAAGGAACAACATGATTTTATTCATAATATAAAATTCACATACAATTTATTTTAAAAAAAAGATATAGAGCTGCATCTATTAAAATATGTTTTTAAAAATCAATTAATTAAATCATATTGTTTTCATTTTCTAATGGTCGATGATTCAGCATAAATATTTGCCGTTACCAGAAGAGGTGTTTCGGAAAATATATCATACTGCTAATTCGCTCTTTAGGAAATTTACAAACTTATTTCTTTCATGCAACTCATTTTGTCATTATTATTGAACTGATTGATAACAGGATTGTGAAAGATACACTATCAAACAACAATTAAATAGAATAGTTTTTATAGTAAACGTTATAAGTTTTAAGACAAAGAATAGTTAGACAACAACATATAATTAAGAGGACAGTATAAACCTAAAATTCATATTGCTTATGGTATTACTAAACTTCCTTCTCTAGCTGTTCATCATTTGAAAATATCCTTCTTTGACATCCTGCTTTTATTTTAATAGATTTTCTCTACGACAAACAAAAACCGCAGATCTAATCCCTTAACATGTACATATAGCTGTAAGTTTGGTAAGTAAGTCCATTTCCAGATCGGTCATGATAATAAAGAAAAATATTATATCTTGAGGACTTGTACATCAAGTAACGAATTTGTTTTTAAAATGTATATATAATTGTTTTTCAGTTGCTCGATGTAAATGACTGGATTGCAAACAACATTTTGGATGAACTTGGTGACCGATGTAGTAAGGAAGACAGGGAATTGATTCAGCTGTTAATTATGTAAATATCAAAATAATTATACGAAGTGAAATTGCATATATTGTTGTTACACATATATCGTGACATTTTTCCCTTATTACTTTAAGATATAACCTTTTGTCAATTTCGGATTTGACAGTAACATAAATTTGTTAATGGGCGAGTACCAGGTAATTCTTGCCTTAAAACACAGGAACACCAACAAAAGTGACGAGCATACTTTCCTCCTTTAGAATAGAAATAAGACGGAAGAACACAAATTTACATTAAACGCATAACTAATAAATTTATAATGTAAACAAATAAACGCTTGCATAAACATTATTTGCTGAAATGCATATATAATTCATTGCATTTTACGTTAATATTTAGATCGTTATTGCATCAGGTAATGTCATTTTTGTATTTTGCATTTTCTTATAATTTATCTTTTTTTTTAAATTTGAGTTGAATGTGTGCATGATATTGAACGGAAACTGATGATGACGGAATGACGGAACAGGGTAACACAATATGCCCCAGCCCTGACGGGTGCATAATAAAAACATTTATATTTTCTTCATCACGCATGCTTTTTTTGTCCCCCGTCTTTTCGAAGAAAAAAGGGGGATATAGTAAAAGGCTCCGTCTATCTGTCCGTCCGTCCGTCCGTCCATCACACTTTCGTGTCCGGTCCATAACTTTGTCATTTATCAAAAGAATCTGAAATAACTTGGCACAAATGTTTGTTACAATAAGACAATGATTCATGCGCAATAACCAGACCCCTTCCTCCAGGATCAAGGTCGCACTTGCTCATTTAAGGTCAACATTGTCTTTTTGATAGTATATGTCGTGTCCGGTCTATAACTTTCTTATCTTTGAAGGGATTTTGTAAATACTTGCCACTATTGTTCACAATAATAAGACTTTGTGTCATATGCAACAACCGGTCACCTACCTCCATGGTCAAGGTCACACTTGAGGTAAAAGTTTAAAATAGTCAATTATAGGGTATATTTTGTGTCCGGTCCATAACTTTTTCATTTATCAAAGGAATCTGAAATAACTTGGCACATAATTTTTTTATAATGAGACGATGTGTTATGCGCAACAACCGGTAAAGGGCACACTTGGAGGTCAAAGATCAACATAGTCTTTTACATGGTATATTTAATGTCCTGTCCATATCTTTTTCATAGATCAAAGGATTTTGTAAATACTTGCAACTTAATCACTATAATAAAACAATGTGTCATGCACAACACCTGCATCCCTACCAGATGATGCCTATGACAAGTCATGTGTCCCTACCTCCAAGGTCAAGGTCACATGTAGAGGTCAAAGATTTACATAGTCTGTTATAGGGTGTATTTTGTGTCCAGTCCATAACCTATGTTTTTAAAACCTTTGCACAAATCACATTAAAAAGATGATGATATGTCAGACACAAAACATGGTCACACTTTGAGGTCAAAGATTGACATCTGTTATATGGTATATTTTGTGTCCGATCTATAACTTCTACATAGTTCAAGGGATTTTGAAAATAAGTTGGCACAAATAGTAATGTTAATAAGACGATATGTCAAGCACAACACCTGCACCCCTACCTCCAAGGTCAAGGTCACACTTAGAAATCAAAGGTTAACATGAAAGAATTTTAAATTCCGTGTTTCATTTTACTGGTTTTTCTTTAATAAACTTATTGTTGCATTTGAAGATCTAGCATTGATCAAAATTTTGGACTGAGAGTCCTGAAATCCATACCTCAATCTTTTAGAATAGCACAATTTTATGCTTCATATAAAACTTCTCCGAGGCGGGGGAGGTTGGTAACTCTGTTACAAATTCTTGTTATTATAATAATTGTAATTTGGTCATGATTCTACATTAAAGCAACTTGTCAATAGTGTTTAATGTATGAATATTACAAAATTTCAATTTGTGTTTAAACTCGTACAATACAAAAAATTAGAAAATTAGAACCATAGATCCCTCATCTTACAATTATTGAACATGATGTTTCCTAATGCGGACATAGGTTATTGATAACATTTTAGGTCATCCAAATTAAACGTTTTCTATCACATGGGGGGAGGCATATTATTATATTATTTCTGTGACGGTATTTTACAGGTCATGTGTATGTCTTTTAATTATATAGTTAATTAGATCAAGGTCACTCAAGTCGATGTTTAATTTTCACATCGAGGATGCACATTAATTTTCCGCAGCAGTCTTTCATCAGCTCATGTGTGATTATTCCAATCCTTAAGTGAGATATATCAAGACCAGTCAGATAATAAAACACAATGTTTTCAAGTATTATATGAAATCAATCTCTTAATTTGAAAGAGTTGCACATGAGATAATAATAAACTGCATGAATACACGAAGCTATGAAGCAAATGATAGGTCTTATTTCCAATGCTATCATTTAATTTTTACAAAACAACACCATACTTATGACCATAGAATTTCACATTTTACAAAATATAATATCTCCCACAAGTTCTTTTTTGCATATATTCATTGTTTAAGTATTGTTTAGGTTGATTATTGTACGACCAATATTTAAGAACTTTTCGAAGAAGACATGAAAGTTCATAGAGGAACGTTAATTCCTTTCGCTTAATTTTATAAGATATTGCATTTTGTCATTTTCTTTATTCATTCATTGGGACATAAATAAGGATGTGTGAATATGAATACTATTTATGAATACATGAAGTGTAGTAGAAGCGCACTATATAAACAACATATCCTTTTTCAGTTTTGGAATGATTCCTTTCGTCTTCAGCTTATATCGAGTCATACATCAAGTTTTGTTTTCTTACACATGTTTCTCCATAACATATGATATTATTAATTTGAATTATATTATTAATTAAGTTACAAGAAAACGATATATTTATAACACAAGGTTGATGAATATTAACTCATCTGCATCGAAATCAATGATATTTTAAATGCTAATTGTGACATACATTTTTGTTTGGAAGCTGAATTCTTTAATGAAATGACTTACATGGTAATTATCATGTCGACAGAAAAAGACAACAATTGTCTAGATAACCTTTTATTATTAGCAAATATTATAAGATGTTATACAATGCATAATACACTTTAAAAAAAGAACAATAACAACAGTTAAAAAATAGCTATTAATTTCAAAATGTTCATGAATATCTGGTACTATATTATGCAATAGTTCTTGTTTTGCTAATATCACCTGGACCGTAGAAATGTGACAAATTCCTATGCCAGTACCAAAAGTATACAATTATACAATAAATTACTTTCACCGGTAAGACGATATAATTTTATCTTATTTGTCACTATGACCTGAAATGAAACCTTTTCATCTTTTTTAACACTGTTTTTCTTTTAAATGTCATTAATTTTCTTTTTACCCGTTTTGACCTCCCGATAATTAACAATGTAGATTTAATATCTTAGTTTATTTTTCAATTAAACTTTCATATTACAGATAAAAAATCTATTTTAATTTTAAACATGATTATTCAAAACGTACATTACTTTTCAAAGGTATGTAAATCTTTTATTTAAATGCCATATAAAGCGAACAGTTAATAGATATTTTATCAAATGTTCAGTGATTGTGCACTATACGAGTACAAAATGACGACATAGATACATGGTTATTGAGATAAATGTAATATTAAATGGGGAAAAGAACACTTCTTCTAAAATCCATATTCAAGCACAAGCTTTGAGAATGAATAACTTTTTCCAAGTCAATAAACATTTTTATTTTCACTCAAGTATAGCAGTAGATTGAAGTTGCATACAAATAAGTCTATAAATTCATGTAATGCATATATAACTACTGAAATGAATAATTTATAATTAGCCTTTGGAAGTTCAACGTTTGAAATTTTGATTTTTAAGTTTTAGGTTAGTGAAAGAAGCACCGTTCCATTTGCATTCAAATTTAATTTTAAAGAGATATTTCGCAAATATAAGGACATTTCCAGTGACATTCACTGTTATATGTAAGGAATCGTTGGTTAGCAGTTGTCCTTTTTCCAGTTAACAGTAAACATTTACGGTCAGCAAAACTGTTAGGATGGCCAGGAAACCAGTGGAAATATCCGCTTGTGGACCCATATGAAAACTTCCATTGCGAGTTAATACGCTTACCATCAATGTATATATCATTTGTCATATCATTTGCTATGATCATAGCCTTAACACTTTCATACTTTTGATCCGAATCAATGTTGACGAGGTAGCCTCCGTTACTCTTGCACACGGCTTCTGCATCCGGATTAGTTTTTTTGTTCAAATACAATTTTAGGCAAAATCCTTTCGCGGTCGTATGATAGCTGACAGGACACGAAACTTTCGTATTGTTTTCATCTCTACCTTCACAAACGCCGGCTTCAATTTCATCACGATGACCATATCTTTCTCCCTGTCCCCCACAACGCCTGGTTCGATTTTTGGTCGAGAAGAAATCAGTTGACTTTGCTCCACATTCAGACCATTCTGACCACGCAGTGCAAACGTGATAATTTTCTATTACCCTCCCAATCATTGTTATGAGGGAATCATTAAATTCCCGCCCGTAAGAAACAAGAGTATGTGCGTTCAGATTTTTCCCTGCAGTTCCATTCCTCTTCAACACTTCAGCGTCACAATTCGTTCCGATTAGCACTACCACTGAAGCTATAAATATAACAGATATGTTTGCCTTCATTGTCATAGTCTGACTTTGGTTGCAAGTAAATGAAACAATATTAACTGTCCAAAAACATATAAGTTCGCTCTAACTTTCAAATCAAAACTAAATCCATCAATAGAATGTTCATGAATATATAGCAAAGCTACGTGAATACATGATACATACAAGTGGGAAGATATTGTTCTATTCAAATTGTTATCTGTTAAATCAAAAAAACACATAAAATACCACAATAACACAAAAAGGTAACCTTTACAAAACCTGCGTTAATATGGAGGAAAGAAAGATGTAAACAACTGTAATGTCATGCATTCAAAAATCTTATGGTGTGTGCGATATTCATTGAAATTAATATCTAAATGTAGGGAGCTTATATGAAGATAAATTGGAATTGTAACCACCTTTAATTATATTGATTTGTAAATCTTTGAGCAATGATCATCATGAAACAGATACCAATATGTTACTTTTCAATTATATTTCGTAATAATTTTGAGAGTTTTCAAATGACAAGAGTGAAAAGTATTGCACTTAACTTATTCATGAAATAATAGTTGTGGTCTTGTCTTGTTACGTACTCAACAAGCTAGGCGGAGCATTATATGCACGAAGTGTTTTTTTTTTGTAAGGATGAAGCATTTGTAAGACATGGGAATTAGCTGTTCATCCTATAAAATTTTACAGATGTAGGTTGATTAATACTTAAGTTATTGATAATGACCTTAACCTTTGACCTTGTGACCCCAAAATCAATAGGGGTCTTCTACCTTAAATGAACAATCATCCTTTGATGTTTGAATAAAGTGGGCCAAATAGAATTTATGTTATGCTCCAGAAACTGTTTTCAGTATTTAGGTAATTGTGACCTTGACCTTTGACCTAGTGTTTTGCCCAGTATGGACAATCATCCAATGAAGTTTGAATATTGTGGGCCAAATGGAACATAAGTTATGCTTCAGAAACTGTTTTCAGTATTAAGATAATAGTGACCTTGACCTTTGACCATGTGACCCCAAAATCAATAGGGGTCTTCTACCAATATGGACAATCATCCTATGAAGTTTGAATATTGTGGACCAAATGGGACTTAAATTATGCTCCGGAAACTGTTTTCAGTATCAAGGTAATAGTGACCTTGACCTTTGACCTTGTGACCCCAAAATCAATAGGGGTCTTCTACCTAATATGGACAATCATCCTATGAAGTTTGAACATTGTGGGTCAAATGAACGTAAGTTATGCTCCGGAAACTGTTTTCAGTACTAAGGTAAAAGTGACCTTGACCTTTGACCTAGTGACCCCAAATAAATAGGGGTCTTTTACCCAATATGGACAATCATCCTATGAAGTTTGAATATTGTGGGTCAAATGGAACTTAAGTTATTCTCCGGAAACTGTTTTCAATTTTAAGGGAATAGTGACCTTGACCTTTGACCTTTTGACCACAAAATCTATAGGGGTCTTCTACCCAACATGGACAATCATCCCATGAAGTTCGAATATTGTGGGCAAAATGAAACTTAAGTTATGCTCCGGAAACTGTTTTCAGAATCAAGGTAATAGTGACCTTGACATTTAACCTTATGACCCCAAAATCAATAGGGGTCTTCTACCCAATATGGAAAATCATCCTATGAAGTTTGCACATTGTGGGTTAAATGGAACTTAAGTTATGCTCCGAAAACTGTTTTCAGTATCAAGGTAATAGTGACCTTGACCTTTGACCTTGTGACCCTAAAATCAATAGGAGTCTTCTACCCAATATGGACAATCATCCTATGAAGTTTGAACATTGTGGGTTAAATGGAACTTAAGTTATGCTCCGGAAACTGTTTTCAGTATCAAGGTAATAGTGACCTTGACTTTTGACCTTGTGACCCCAAAATCAATAGAGGTCTTTTACTAAATATGGACAATCATCCTATGATGTTTGAACATTGTGTGCCAAATAGAAATTAAGTTATGCTCCGGAAACCAAATTGCTAACGGACGGAAACTGTTTTCAGTTTTAAGGTAATAGTGACCTTGACCTTTGACCTTTTGACCCCAAGATCAATAGGGGTCTTCTACTCAATATGGAAAATTATCCTATGAAGTTTGAACATTGTGGGCCAAATTGAACTTAAGTTATGCTCCAGAAACCAAATTGCTAACAGACGGATAATTGCTAACGGATTGAAACTGTTTTCTGTTTTAAGGTAATAGTGACCTTGACCTTTGACCTTTTGACCCCAAAATCAATAGGGGTCTTCTACCCAATATGGACAATCATCCCATGAAGTTTGAACACTGTGGGCCAAGTAAAATTTAAGTTATGCTCCGGTAACCAAATTGCTAACGGACGGACGGACGTCCGGACGGACAGACGGACGCCAGGGGGTATAACATAATTTGCCCTCTGCCCAATCATCCTATGAAGTTTGAACATAATGGGTGAAATGGAACTTAAATTATGCTCCGGAAACTGTTTTCAGTATCAAGGTAATAGTGACCTTGACCTTTGACCTTTTGACCCAAAAATCAATAGGGGTCTTCTACCCAATGTGGATAATCATCCTATGAAGTTTGAACATTGTGGGCCAAATAGAACTTAAGTTATGCTCCGGAAACCAAATTGCTAACAGACGGAAAATTGCTAACGAACGGAAAATATTTTCAGTTTTCAGGTAATAGTGACCTTCACCTATGACCTTTTGACCCAAAAATCAATAGGGGTCTTCTACCCAATATGGACAATCATCCTATGAAGTTTGAACATTGTGTGCCAAATAGAATTTAAGTTATGCTCAGGAAACCAAATTGCTATCGGACGGACGGACGGACGCCAGGGGGGTATAACATAATATGGCATTCCGGGCATATAATAGTAACAGACTGCTTTAATCCAGATTCATTTGAATCGTGAAGCTGATGTAAATCATATCAAATCGTGAAATTTGTAAACCTTGAAATTCGCCAAACTGTCGCAGATTGGGCTTAAATGTTCATAAAAAATAGTTGTTGATGCAAACTACCGTTTAAGTTCCCTAGTACAAGAAATGAACATAAATGAAACTCAAACACCGTTTTATGATTTACACATCGTCAGATGTTACAAAATTCCAATTTCAACATTACCATGTTTGAACGTTGAGTTCTATTGAAGCCTGTGCTGGGGGCGTGGACATTAGCACTGTCCATGAACAGGCTATATCAAACAGAGCCTGTAGCAACTAAAAATTTGCTGTTTTTGGGCTTCTTTTTCTTTCTATTTTAACTCTTAAAAATGATAATCGACTACTTAAATGTCATTTAAAAATAGAGAAAAAAAACAAAACAGTATAACGATATAGCAATTATGGTTTCATTTTAATCTGATTACTAATATCGCAACTTATTTTTACTGCAAATTAAGGTTGTACAGATAAAAACAATCAATCAGGTAGCTTCATTCTATCTTGGGCAAGGCTTCCTACCTAATACTATCAAAGATTTATGTTATGAATTCTTAAATTTGTGTTAATAAAACATTATGAAAAAAATATTTATTCACAGCTAGTTTAGTCTTATGAGGATGTATTTAATGAGACAGTCAATCTTTATATTTCATGAATAGATAACTCGGTTTCCTTAGATACAATTAAATTAATATGACATAAAATGAACATAGATGACTTCAAACTAAAAAGAAAAAGATTTTTTTCTAGTATTGTATCTTACTCTATTAGAGAAAAACGTTAACGTAAGAGAGAGTGTAAGAGTATTGTTGTCATGATTAAAGCATAAATTATTATGTTATTAAAAGATTAAGGAAATGATGACTTTTTTCTCCTTTTTAACGATAAATATTAAATCTTCCTATGTAGACCAAACTGTTCAAATTTTCAATCTAAAATATACTATGTAAATGTATTGTTTTAAAAATTTCAAACTTCCAGTTTTATTATTTTCCTGTTTACAAGAAACTAGAACAAAATCTGCACGTCAGTAGTCACCGCATTCTTCGTCTGTAATTGGGCTTGGCAAGGAAAGACCCATTTTTGCATTTTTTTTCAGCCCAACATAATGAATGGTTAATCTAAAATTGACTTGTTACCATTAAGTTTTAAGAAAGAATGAAAAAAAAGTTTGTTATTTATAAATTAGAAGGAGAAACACAACAATGGAACTTCACCTTGCCCATCCCGTTTGTGAACTTAAAATTGCGTTAAACATTTAATGTTGTATTCTTTTGTTACAATATCACGCTTATACATATTATATACAATGCATTGAAATTTACGGCAATTTCTTAAAACAATCACTGAATCTTAAAAATGTTGAAGTGTTTTGAACAATTGACAGATAGATAATTGTGCCCGCATGTTATAACTGCCCATCGTTTTTTTTGTTTTGTCAAATTGTGATTTCTTTTTGTTTTCATCTTTGTTTTAAACGTACATGTACATTTTATCTGTGACATCTTTAAAACATATATGTTTAAGTCACTGAATGGTAACCGTTGTATAGCACGTGTAGAAATGTCGACTTCCGTGATATCGCCGTATGAAGTTTATGTTTCTAAATTCAAATTTTCACCATTTTTGTGTTTAAATTTTGAATTCTGCTTAAGTCGTTGCTAGGGGACGTGCACGGTAACACGCACCTTCAAGTACCGTCCATGAACAGGCTCAATCAAACCGAGCCTGCAACATTTTACAATTTTGCTGTATTGGGCTTTCTTTAGGGATTCTGTTTTTCTCTATTACCTGTATATATTATATTACAAAACTTCCTCGTTCATCATTTGAAAATAACTTTTAAACAAAAACCGCACGTCTTATACCTCAACATGTACATATCGTTATAAGTTTGGAAATACATTGTATAAAGTTATTTTCAAATTGGTCATAATAATAAAGATAATTATCTTTGCTTGGGGACTTGTACCTCTTTTTCACAATTGTTTTTTAAAATGAATAATTTTTTTTCGGTGACACAATGTAAATGATTGGATGAAAAGTGTGGATGAACTTAACTTGGTGACCGATGTAGTAAGGAAGACAGACGATCATTTCTGCTCGCAATGCTATTACTCAAATATCAAAATACGTAGTTAAAAATGCAGATATAAAGAGAGCGTAAATCCTTTCCCAAGACCGATTGTTTTTGATTTGTATAACATGAATATTGGCAATTTCTACCTTATTGTTTACAGATATATACCTTTTTGTCATTCTCGGATTTGGAAGTGACAAAAATGAATTAATGGGCGGGGACAAGACAATTCATGTCTTAAAATACAGGAACACTAACATAGTTTACGAACGTACGTTCCTCTTTTAGCATGAAAATAAGACGGAAGAACACAAATTAACCTTAAGCTGAAACGCATTACTGACAGAATATAATTATAACATATAAATATTAACACATGAATAAACGGCATGCCCCAGAATCGTGTGTTGTTTATTTTTTTCTCTTTTTTTTTCTTTTAAGTTCTTCTATTTTGATATGCTCTTGTTGTTTCTAAAAAGTATTTATTGGCCAAGTACCTGAAGCAAGTCTTCTTCTGTTGCTTTTTGGTAAATAGTTCAATAGTGATTTAGTATTTTATGGAAGTCAAAGTACTACTTTGTTAACATCTAGCTACTTTTCTGACAAATTATTTCACTACGCTACTTTTGTCAGGGTACAAGCATCTAGCATGCTCTGTTTGCTCTTTCTTAAGAAGTAAATGTTTATTCGTTACTCAGGCGAAATGAACCTTTAAAATGAGTTTATTATTCTTTGTATTTTATGCAAATATTTCAGTCGTTATTGCAGATGATAAGTCATTTTGTAAGGAAAATATCAAGATATTGGCTCGAAGATATACATGATAAAATATGAAATATTTGAAATTACTATTACAATTAAATACATGCTCCGTTGTGATGAAAATATATAAAATATATATCGTGCAAAGTTTTTGTACAAAAGAAACCCTGTGTTATTTATGAAACAATTCAGTAACTTCTTGGTTTAAAAAAATACCTTCAATATTAGACAAATTAAGTTAATATATGTTCTTAAACACAGGCATTTCCGGTCAAGACATTAGCACATGCATTAAAGCCATCCAGTTATTGGTTTTATGTAAGTTTACATTTACAGTAGTAAAGTCACGACCCTCCTATTAATTATTTAACATGATTCTTTTCAATGCAGACGTAGGTCACTTGGTAACATTTAAGGCCAGTCAAATTATTCTTTACTATCACATCGGGGAGGCAAATCAATTTCTGGGACAGTCTTATCAGTCTCATTCCAATCCTAAATTAGTTAAATCAAGGTCACTCGAACTGATTTTTTCCACTTGGTGGAGGCAAGACATATCTTTTAAAAGATACTCGAACGATGTTAAACTGCTTTTACTTGCATAGGTTGTTTTGCTTTGTTTTTGATAGAATTTAATGCTTAGATCTAATAAATACTGCAAGTTCTATTTCCAAATGACATGTTTCGGTTAGTGTACCTTATACTGACGTATTCATGTACAGATAATATATGGTTTATTAATATTTAAAACAATATATGGAAATTATTAAATTTAAATAAATTAAACACATAAATCATTATATAATACCATAAACGTTGATCATTATATACTGAGAGTACAGTTTGGGTTTTTCTATTTTATGTCTTTAGATATTTTCATGTGCATGCATTTTCATGATTGTGGACTTTATTGGTTTTAACAACAAAGAAATTGAATATTATTTATAATGTCTTAGGTTGAATAAGGTATTCACTAGATCAAGAGAAATAAAGAAAATCACAAAAGCAGCGTGAACTGTTATAAAATGTTTTAATAGGAGGAAGCTGCCACGTTTCACAGATTGAAGTTATCCGAGAAATTATGTTGATAAGTTGTTTCCGAAACTCCTTTAGATTAATTTTATTTCAAAGTGTAAACCTTTCAAAAAGATCCTTTTATTATTCTTCGAATTTTAGAATGATCAATGAAATTCTTTGTTTTCTGTTGCAATTTTTAAATGACCAAAATCCTGCTTATACTTAGTTCTTCACTATAAATATAACCGGAAGTCAAACCGTTATCAGACGGAGTTCATCCAAAGAAATGCTTACGAGATAGTCCTCATGAATATGTGATAAGCTGCATAAATATATGCAGCAAGTATGCAAGAGGATACTTCTTTTTTAACATGTTGACGTTTTACAAACATTAAGTATGAACATAAAATTCATTAGGGAAAAACATTGCCAAAACGTTATATTACCTTTGCATATTTTGATTTTTTAAGGTATTTTAAGATTGATTATTTTCCGGAAAATTACGTAAGAACTATTCGAAATATTTAATTGACAAACACTTCATAGGTGTTCATTGTTTCTTTCCCTCAATTTTATAAAATATTGCTCTTTGTCATTTTCTTCATTTACTCATTGGGACATATATCGAAGGCAACATTAAACACCATTGAATGATATTTATAATTTACTAGAAGTTCAGTATCTAAAGCATATAAGTTTTCTAATTTCGGAATGATTCATTTTGCTATTCAGCTTATCTCTGCGGTCCTTACTCAAATAATTTATGTATTTATATAACGAAATGTTGATGAATAATAATTCATTTGCATCGAAAATAAAGATATAAAAAAGAAAACCGTGAAATATTTGGCAGCTGAATTATTTAATGAATTATTAAATGAAATAATTTACACTGAAATTTTGATGTGGACAGAAAAAATAAAATTGTTTAGATATTTATTAGAAAATATTATACGATGTTATACAATGTGAATTACAGTCTACAAATAAAACAATAACAACTGATAAAAATAGATATTGATTTCACATTGTCCATGAATATATGATACTGCAGCAATTCTTTTTTTGTCAATGTCACCTGCACTGTAGCAAAAATACCAAATGTCTAAGACGATTTCAGAGGTATCATAATAATACACAATTTGTTGCTGGCACCAGTAAAACGATATATTTTATTCAAAATGTATTACTATGAATTAAACATTTTATTTTTTTATCCAACAAGTAAGTGCTATTTTTTTTTAAATGTCATAATGTTTTTGGTTTACCTGCCAACATTTTGTTGTGACCTCCCGAATACTTACGTTATTTTTTTTATCCTAGTATCTTTTAAAGTTAAACTTTCTTATTACAAATCTAGAAACTATTTTAACATTATACACTTTTTTTTCGATGGCACGTAAAATATTAATGAAATTGCAAAATAAAGCAACAGTTAAGAGTATTTAATTAAATGTTCAATGATTGAGCATGATATGAGAACAAAGTGACGACATATATATATGGTTAGTGGGATGTATGGTTTTTTTGCATTAACATAATATAAAAGGCATAGATCACTTCTCCTTAATTCATATTCAAACACAAGCTTTGCTGTCGAAAGAACAGGTTAAACTCCATCGTTTCAAATTAATAAACTTTTTTCTTATTTTCACTTAAGTATAGTCAGTAGATTAAACTTGCAATACAAATCAGTCTACATATCAGACAATATGATATACAGAATCCAAACAACTGACAATTTTCATTCATATTTTGTAATTATCTTGACGGTTTTTAAATGGCAAATGAGAAAAGTATTGCACTAAACTTATTTATGAAATGATAGTTTTAGTCCTTCTGAAATTAGACTTATAATGACTTATTCGGCTATAACTTAATGGCTTTAAGAAAAAAGGAGATATGTTTATAATTAGAATTAAGCTAAATATGAAGAGATGGTAAAATACGGATTTATTTGAATTGTGCAGCTGACATAAGTAATCATGAAATGTGTAAACTTTGAAGATCGTCAAACTGTTTATGACAGATAATGTTTGATTGATCCAGGTTATGCTCATAAAAGGTAGATATTTATGTAAACTACTGCTTACATTCCATAGTATAAGAAATAAATGAAACTAAAACATCGGTAGATATTTATGTAAACTTTTGTTTACATTCCACAGCATTAGAAATTAATGAAATTAAAACATCGTTTGACGATTTACACTTCAAATTTCAAATTTGAATTTCACCATGATCATTTTTAAATATTGAATTCTGCTTAAGCCGGTGCTAGAGGACGTGCACAGTACCTTCATTTGCAAATATTGTCCATGAACAGGCTCAATCAAACCGGGCCTGTAATATTTTGATTTGTCGTTTAGGGCTGTCCTTTCTTGGAGGATTCTATCTCTCTCTATTTTTACTGTTTAAAATGATTAACAGACGACCGGTATTTGAATTTTCATTGCAAAATAGAGAAAAACAAAACAGTACGAAACATGTAGGCATGGTTTAATTAAAATCTAAATATCTTAATTAATATATACAGATTTAAGTTATACTATGTGCATCATACGCAGTTAGCTTTATTTTAACCTAGACAAATATTCTTGCCTGAAAATATCAAATATTTATTTCACGATTTCTTAAATTTATGTAAACAATATTTTATGAAATGATTTTTTATTCACAGCTTTTTTATCTTAGGGGGATTTATCTAATAACACTGGTTAGGTTTCAGCCAATCTTTATTTGTAATAAAAATAAATAGCAACTCGGTTTCCTGAGATAATATTTATATAAAAAATGAACATAGGTGACTTCTAAAAAAAGGTTAGATTATTATTTTTTGACCGGATCTTCCATTATTAGAAAGAAAATCTTTTGCGTTTGAAAGAGAGTTAGAATTTTGCGTACTGTTTGCAAGATTTTAAACGTAAGTAATTGTGACAAGCAACGTCATCAAAGAGTAATGATACATTTTAAAGTATTCTATGACACAAACTGTTATTTGCAAACTAAAAATGTACTTTAGGTGTTTTACATGTATTTTACTAATTTCAAAACTTCCTCTTTTCATTATTTTCCTGTTTACAATGAACTAAAAAAACAAAAACTGCACGTCAGTAATCACCGCATGTATATTTTTCGTCTTTAATTGGGCTTGGCAAGGAAAGAAAGAAAGACCAATATTTGCATTTTTGTCCAACATAATGAATGTAGAATCTTCTTGTTCATTATGTAAATAATGTTTTGTTAATATGGGCGAAGACATTTTACATCGATAGCCAGTAAAGTTGAAACATTTAAGCCATATTTCGTAGATGTTTTTTTAAAGAAACTGTCTGACAAATGATAAAGAATAATGAAAATGATTGTTTTGAACAAATAGTAGATAGGTATTTTGTCCGCTTATCATAAATGTACATCGTTTTTTGTCAAAATTTTAATTGAGATTTTTTTATATATATATTTTGCTTGTTTCAAAAGTACAGGTACACATTCTTAAAAACAGACATGTTTTGATCGCTGAATGGTCATCGTAGCACAGGACATATACAAAAGTACACTTTGCTGTATTTATTCTTACACTGAATACTTTCTCCCTTACATTTTAAATGTACTTGTCCATCTTTCAATATTTGCAAAATGATTACCATTTTCAAACAACTAAGTGACAAAATAGCGACTAGTGCAGAGCATGATCAGTTGTCATTTACATTCTTAAGTTTAAAACCTGAAGAAAACTTCAATATTGATACATCGATTTAGCATATGTTGGTATATATTCAATTTTCAATACCACAACTGTCATTTTATTTGCATACTTAAAAAGGTTCCAATTTTCTTTTAATCAGAATTCAGCATAAAATATTTCTGTTATTAAACACACATGAATATTGCACGTGAACAGAGAACATAAAACGTTTCGGAACAAAATGCTGCTGTCTATGTAGGATTATAATCGTCCAGTAATGATTTCATATGTGCGGCAGTCGCTCTTTAGGATATATACAATCATATTTCTTTCATGTAACTCATTTTGTCATTGTTATTGAATTGATTGATTACACGATTGTAAGGAATAAATTATCAAACAACAATTAAATTGTGTTTTCATTAAGGGCATCAATCATTTGTTGTTTACAGCCAAAGAATATAAGTAGAGAACATTTTTAAGAGGACTGTATCTACCATAAATACATATTTATTAAGTTATTACTAAACTTCCTCGTCTATCTGTTCATCATTTGAAAATTACCTTAACACAGCATTAATATTAGCCGATTTCTGACATCCTGATTTTATAGCTTTTCTCAGCAACAAACAAAAACACACTCTTATCTTTTAACATGTACATGTCGTTGTAATTTTGGTAATACACTGGACAGTCCACTATAATAAAGATAAATATTTTTGCTTTGGGACTTGTACACCCATTTTTTATTTTCTTTGTATGTATTTTTTTCAGATGCACAATGTTAATGATTGCGTTACAAACAAATTTGTGGATGGACTTGGTGACCGATGTAGCAGGAAATACAAAGAACAATTTCTACTCGCAATTCTATCATTCAAATATCTAAATACAAAATTAAAAAAAATAAATGTGAATAGCATACATGTCTTAAAACATATTTTGATATATCGTGGCAACTTTGTCCTTATTTTTTAAAGATGTATCTTTTTGAAGGGTACAAAAATGTGTTATTGTCTGATTTGATTGACCTGTCAATTATGGCATTCATTTAAATATTCGATACTACTTCCGTTCTGTCCGTGTAGTTAACGAGAATTGAAATGGAGTATTTTTTATTAAAAATCACACTTGCTTAATGTCAAGGTCCTAGTCACCTCCGGTAAAGTAATTGCTTAATACATGAGAGGTATGTGGCTCATTCCCTACTAGTGCCATTGTTTTTAACTTATGTTTCCTATGTTTCTTGCAACAAATTTTAATGAAAATCGCCAAGTGCCTGCAAAATTGTCTTCACGCATATGAAGCGACTTAAAAACTTTGTTTTGTCTCGTCCGGCATTCAATATATCATCGACATTGAAATGAGAATTTATTTCAATCCGAATAAATTGAAATATTATTCTAGAACCATGTTATTTCAAACGAGAGACTTTACCAAAATTAGAGCAAACATATTCAGATGAAAGGAACAACAACAAAAAAAACAACAACAACTGTAGCTCAAATAATGTTGAAAATATAAATACAAGAAAACATGAAACTTTATGCGGTATCGATCTCGAAACCCGTAAGACATTTAAAAATGATAAATCCTTAGTGCGCTATAATGTCCATTATAATTATTTCATAGACATAACATTTAATTACATCTCACTGCGAATATCTCACGAAACTTACCGAAAATTTGTCGTAAAATCATTTTTCGGTGTGTCTATAATCAGTATGCATTTGACAGATAAATAAAACGAAAGAAAAAATTGGTGGGAACAAGGCAATTCTTGTCTGAAAAAATACAGGAACACTTACAGTTGACGAACGCACTTTCCTCTTATGGAAAAAAAGTAAGACACAAATTTTAATACATTAAGCTGAAACGCATTTATGAGAATGAATCATCCTTACTTATCAATCATAATTAGAATTAATGTATTTTCTTTTGATTTGATGAAATAATAATTAGAAAAAATCAAAATATCTGAAATGTCTTATATAGTAAGAAAAAGAGTTAGTTTATCTATCGAGTCAGGAAATTTGTTTCCAATTAATAACTAAAAGCTAATGAAACAATTGATGCAAATTGTGTCTCACTATTGAGTGAATGAAATAAAAGGCAAGCAGTCTGAGTCAACAATGATAACAACAACAACAAAAACTAGAAAGAATGCAAATATAAAAACACTTTTTTAAAATCATGCACTTTATTAATGAACATAAATGAAAAAGAATAATATTAGAATATAAAATGCCGACAAGTCTTGCAAAGAAAAACAGTAAATTATCTAAAGATTAAACAGTAAGAATAGCAAAATTATACCAATAGATAATTGAAATAAACAGTGATTTCATTATTGTATGTTTTACTAAAGATACTTAATTTACATCGCATGAAGGTTATAGTTCATTCTCTTCGTTTCGTATATACTATCAGTTGAAAACAATTTCACAAATGAAAAGAATCGGACCACTATCGCATAAGTAGTTGAAAGTGCGGAATCGGCGATCTGCTTCAGGTTTGTTTCCAGCTAGGCGTAAACAGTTATAATCATAGTTTGAGGATGGCTTGTTTGGATACCAGTGAAAATAACCAGTTGTGGAACCATAAGAAAATTTCCACTGTGAGTTGACACGATTGCCGTCAATGTGAATTTGTGTTGTTATATCATTGGCAACTAATATAGCCTTTATATCATCATACTTTTGATCCGAGTCGATGTTGACAAGGTAGCCCCCGTCATTTTTGCACACGGGTACCGCGTCCGTATGAGTTTTAGCTTCAGTATACAGTTTTAGGCAAAATCCTTTTGTGGTCGTATGATAACTGACAGGACACTTTGTCTTCGTTTTGTTTTCAGTTCCTCCTTCACAGACTCCAGCTTCAATTTCATCACGATGACCGACTCTCGCTCCTTTTTCACCACAACGCCTGGTTCTAGTTCTGGTTGAGAAGAAATCTGTTGCTTTTGCGCCACATTCGGACCATTCTGACCATGCAGTACACACGTGATAATTTTCTATAACCCTCCCAATCATTGTTATAAGGGAATCATTAAATTCCCGTCCGTAAGCCACAAGAGTATGTGCGTCCAGATTTTTCCCAGCAGTTCCATTGCTTTTCAACACTTCAGCGTCACAATTTGTTCTGATTAGCACTATCACTGAAGCTATAAATATAACAGATATGTTTGCCTTCATTGCCACAGTCTGACTTTGGTCGCAAGTAAATGAAAAATATTAACTGTCTAAAACCATATAAGTTCACTCTAACTTTCCAATCAAAACTAAATCCAACAAAGGAATGTTCATAAATATAAAGCAAAGTTACGTGCATACATGATACAAATACAAATACTAGGATGATAATTGTTCTATTCAAATTGTTATCTATTAGATCAAAATACTACAAGAAATACCACAATAACACAAAACAAAGGAGGCCTTTACAAAACCTACGTGTACCTAGTTTTAAATAAGGAAAAGAAGAAAGAAAGATGTAAACAACTGCAATGTCATGCATTCAAAAATCTTATGGTATGTGTGATATTCATTGAAATTTACATCTAAATGCATGGAGCTTATATGAAGATAAATTGGAATTGTATTCACCTTGTAAATCTTTGAGCAATGATAAGCTTGACACAGATACCAAACTGGTACTTTTCAATTATATTTCGTAATAATTTTGAGAGTTTTCAAATGACAAGAGTGAGAAGCATTGCACTTAACTTATCTATGAAATAATAGTTTTGGTCTTTCTGTTACATACTAAATAAAAAAACAACAGGAATTTGATTTATTGGGCTATAACATAGTGCCTTAAGTAAAAGGGAGATATGTTTATAATTCAGCTGAATATTAGTTGATGCTATCATCCAGATTCATTTGAATCGTGTAGCTGATATAAATTACTGAAGATCCCCAAACTGTTGCATATTAGGTTTGATTGAGCTAGCTTATGTTCATAAATGGTAGTTGTTAATACAAACTACCTTTCAAGTTACCCAGTACTAGAAATTAATATATTCATGAATGAAACTAAAACACCGTTTGATGATTTACAAATCTGCAGCTGTTACCAATTTCCAGTTTCACCATTACCATGCTTGAACGTTGAATTCTGCTGAAGCCGGTGCTAGGAGGCACGGACAGTCTAAATCAAATCGAGTCTGCAGCTTACTAAATTTTGCTGTTTTGGGCTTCTATTTCTTTCTATTTTCACTCTTTAAAATGATTACAGACTCCTTTAATCTCATTTAAAAATAGAGAAAAATACAAAACAATAAAACAATATTGCAAGTATGGTTTAATTGAAATCTAATTACTAATATCTCAAATTATTTTTTTTCTACAAATTAAGGTTTTACAGATAAAAGCAATCAAGCATGTTGCTTCATTTTATCTTGGGCAAGGCTTCCTACCTAATACTATAAAAGATTTATTTCATGAATTCTTAAATCTGTGTTAATAAAACATTATGAAAAAAATCTCAGCTAGATGAATCTTATGATGATGTATTTAATGAGACTGGCAATATTATCAGTCAATCTTTATATGTAATGAAAAGACAACTCGGTTTCCTGAGATACAATTAAATTAATATGACAAAAAATGAACATAGGTGACTTCAAACAAATAGTAGAATAATTTTTCTATGATCAGATCTTATACTATTAGAGAGAAAACACGTTTACGTAAGAAAAAAGTTTACGTAAGAGAGAGTAAGAGTTATTGTGTATTGTTGTCATTATTTAAGCAGAACAATATCAGCAAAGTCCTGAAAGAGTAAGGAAATGATGACTTTTTTCTCTTTTTTCACGTAAATATTAAAAATCTGGAAACGAAGTAATCCTTCGGAAGCATTTATCACAAAAATACAAGAGAATTGCAGACGCGGTTTGATTGAGTCTGTACGTGAGGAATAATGCAAAGTGCAACATGCCTCACGCCCTCAAGCACCGGCTGGAGCGGTACTCAAATCCCAACACTTAATAGTGCTGATGTCAATAGTCCAGAAGGAGCAGAAAAATATAACAACACTGAAGTGAAGTACGGGGCAACTTTTAAAACTTTTTAAACATTTTTCAAAGCTTTCTATACAGACCAAATTGTTCAAATTTGCAATCAAAATTGTATTACGTAGATGTACTATTTTGTACCTTCCCGTTTTTATCATTTTCCTGTTTACAACGAAATAGAAAAAAAATCTGCACGTCAGTAGTCACCACATGTATATTTTTGGTCAACAATTGGGCTATGGAAGGACGACCCATTTTTGCATTTTTTATGTCCAACATAATGAATGTTAAATCTTAAATTGGCTTATCCCATTTATTCTTAAAAAAGAAAAAAAAAATCAATTTTGCTGTTTTATAATTAGAAGGAAACACGAGAATCGAAATTCAACTTGCCCAGTCCCTTCATGAACTTGAAATTGGGTAAAACAATTTATACTATATAGACTTCATAGAAAATAATTTTCTGATTACCTCTATATTATTAGTTATAAAGATTGTTGACAGGTTATATGGCCCTATATAAACGGCTGTTTGTTATTTTAACCCGAGCCGTTAGGCGAGGGTTATATTGCAAACAGCTTTTTATCATTATAACGCATCCTTTTTTAGAGAAAAGGTAAGATTTCTGCATGAATCGACAGCACCCGTGAGTCCCGCGTATATAAGACTATATAAACGTCACGATTATCCAATGAAAAGCGACGTTTCAAACGTTCAGTATTATAAATTAACATGAAAATGTAAATTCGGTAATATCTTTACAAATAATGCTTTTGTAACTTACAATATACATTTATCTTCATTTGAGCATTTTATTTTTGATATCAAACCATAAAAATTGAGTTACAAGATCTTTAACGACCAAGTACCTGAAACATTATAGTGATTTAGTATTTTATGGAAGTCAAAATACTACTTTATTTACATCTAGCTACTTTTGTCAGGAAACAAGCAGCTAATATGCTCTAAAACCATCATTCAAACTTCATGTTTGACATTACTTAATGAGTAAATATGTATTCGCTTCTGAGGCATAATGAGCATTTGAAAATTATTTGACCTAGAGTCATGAAACTAAATGTTGGTCAGGGATGTTGGTCAGCATGTAAGGTTGTGCACCAGGGGTTGTCATCTTGTGTCGCGCGAACCTAAAAAAATGTTTGACTAATAGTCACGAAACGTTTGAGGAATGTTGATTAACATATAAAGTTGTGCACCTAGTGATTTGCTTAATGATTAATTCTTCTTTGTCAGTGTATTGCCCTTGATTTATTATTATTTTCCAACTTTTAATTTTTGTCGCACATAGCCCAAAAAAATATTTGACATACTCGTGAAACTTTATAGGAATATTGGTCCGCATGCGTAGTTGGGCACCAGGGATTGTAGATAGATTTATTCAGTATTTCTAGGATTATTGCATTTGAATATGTAATAATTTGCATTTTTCAACTAGTGCCAAGTATATCACAAAACATATATGATCAGAGTCACGAAATTTTACAGAAATTAAAGGGGGCATAATGAGCATTTAAAAAAATGACTTAGAGTCATGAAACTTTACAGGGATGTTGGGCGGCATATATAGCTGTGCACCTAGGGTTTTGATTGTGAATCTTTCCGGTTATTGTAGAGTAATTGCCCTTTACTTAGTAAAACCGTTCAAAAATGTTGTGTTATGTGTACCTTGAGTGCTTGAGCTAGAATCAGCTAAATTTACAGGAATGAACAACATCACTGTGAGTGCACCTGGCGTTTTGCATGTGGATTTTCGTCTCAGTTTTGTTATTGCCCTTGACAAAGTATAAATTATAGACTTGTTAATGCATAGATTAAAAACTATTTGACCTGTAGTCCTGAGAGTATACAAGAAGTGTCCAACCCTTTTACAGCTGAAAGCTAGCGTTCCTCTTTTGATTATATCTGACATACCAAGTGGGAGACTCTGTGATGGGCTGTTTTTACCTTTTGGACTGGCTTAATGTTCGCCTTCTGCCTTGCTTCGTCGGGCCATTGTAGGTGATTTTCTTGTTGCTCTGTCCACCTTTAAGACATTGAGTACTCTTGTTATGGTCATTGGGTTTTCTTTTATATGTTTCTACATGATCAGTTCAGTGTTTTACATATTTCACATTTTGTAACCATAATAACAAGTGTTACAATTTTACTTGGCGGGGATTCATCTAATTTATACTGTCTCGTTTATAGGAACATGGTGGGGCTAAGAGTGTGGTTTTGTGCACCATTAAACGGTTTAAACTCCCCAGCAGTGTTTATGCTGCTGACCGTTCCAAGGCGGCGCTCGTCTGTGTTCTTCAGTTGTATGTCTTTCTTGTTTCATACTGTTTTGGTGACCCTTTTCCTTGTGTCCCTTTTTGTTTACTCGTCTACGATAAGTATCTTCCTTTTGCCCCTATTTTCATTATTTTGATTTTCCCCCGTCCTCGTACTAAGTCGCCTTCCCCTGTGTCCTTTTACTTTGTTGGCCTATTACTCAATCAATTGTATTTGATTTACTTGTCGGTTACTATTATTTCCTTTTATGTATTATTAAGTGATTATCCTGTTCTGTTTGATTTTCTTTGTTTTTGTTTTTTTTTTGGGGGGGGTGGGGGTCCTCCTTGCCTCCTGGCAGCTGGTCCTTGTTTCCTGGGTGGCGTTTAATGAGCCACCTTGTTGATCTTGTTTACCATATTTCAGTAAAAGGTGTTCAGTTTTCAACGTGTCACGTTTAGCCCAAACACATTTAACCTAGAGTCAGTAGATAGCACCGTGTCCTATTGACACATTTGTAGATTTTAAATGTTAACGTTTTACAAAACAAAGTATGAACATAAAATCCCATATTTAGCAAGTCCAAATTAGGAAAATTACATTTCATAAACGTTACATTTTTGCATAGTTTGATTTTTTATACGAAAATTTTATAGAGCAGTCATTTTCTTTAGGTCAATTTTATTATATATTGCTAACATATTGATCTTTGGTATTTTCTTTTATAAATCGAAGGGATAAGTAAATGTGTGAGCATGAAATATCATTGATATACAACATAACTGTCATAACTATTGGGTATATATTTTCTAACATAATTATGTTCTTGGACTTGGGACATAAAATATCGGGACGGGCTACTGGTGATTAACGTCGAGTATTGTTTTCGTCCAATCAGGTGTCAGCGCCGCAACTTTACAAATTTAATTAGGAAGTGAGAGAAATGCTTGACACGAATAATTAACATTCCGTTTACTTCAAGGGTGTACATTTTTTGTTACGGAAAATGATTTATATGTCCAACAAATACGTATTAAAGATATTAGTCTTATCAACTAAAACATAGATGTATCTATGGCATGAGGGTGAAAATGATAGATGTTTGTAAACATTTTCAAGATACAGTCTTAAATTTCAAAACAAACCTGTGGTAAAATCTGAGACTTGAAATTCTAAGTACCAGGTAAAATATATGAGTGTTCTAGGGCTAATTATGATGGACTCAACCGTAAACTTAATAAAATCCATGAATCAAATGATATAAAGATATGTATGATGTGGAGAAATTTAATACAAAATTCCGGAAACAAAGTGATCCCTCGGTAGCATTAATCACAACAAAATAACATAAGAATTGCAGACTCGGTTTGGTTGACTCTGTACATGAGGGATAATGAATAGATGCCATTAAAGTCAGAAAATGTCAGTAATACTTACAATAATAAGAATGTTTTAAACGTCCAATTTCTATCATAATTAAATGCGAAAAAACTTTGATTTAAAAGCCATTACTATACTATATTTGTTTAATATTTATTGATAATTTCAAATTGATCTGAAAAATTTAAATTACTTTTAAATTCACTTATTACTTATTCTTAAAGAATGTATTATTTTCATTGCCGATATACCGAAATAACCGGAAAAAAATTATTCAAGGAATAGGTACGGCATGTACCGCCATTATGGCGTTTAAACACTGCAATATCGATCTTTCGATTTCAACTGGACACCCATATAGTGACTGATAAGAAAGCGCAAGTCCTGGTATTTTATGCATTTAAAGTCCCAGATATGTTTCACCAAAACTTATGATAAATTGTATTATATTAAATAACATGAGATAGATATATTTATAACGCAATATTGATGAATATTAATTCATTTGCATCGCAATTAATGATATTACAACAGCGAACCGTAAAATATTTGGCAGCTGAATTATTCAATGAAATTATGTACATTGAAATTATGATGTCGGCAAAACAAATTTGTTAAGATAACGTTTTTATTAGAAAATAGTATACGATATTATACAATGTAATGTAATTCAGAAATAAACCAATAATAACAGTTTAATAAAATAGCTACTTAGCTACTGAATTTTCCATAAATTTTTGATAATATGCAGAAATTCTTGTTTCGCCAATGTCGCCTGGACCGTAGAAACAAAGACAATACCAAAGAATTATATACAACTTATTGCTAACACCAATTAAACGATATAATTTATTAAGATTCGTCACATTGACTTTGAGATTTCTTTTTTATTCTACAAATAAATACTATTTTCTTTAAATGCAATTAGTTTTATCTGCCAACATTCTCATAGTGAATTCTCGATTTTGAACACCCGAAAAATTTATGTCCTAGCTTAAACTGTCTTATAACATATATATTTATAAACAATTTTAATACTACACACGTTTATTCAAAACATACATTATTTTTTCAAAAGCATGTAAAATATTCATGCAAATTCGAAATAAAGCAGACAATAAACAGTTTTTTAATGTTTAATGGTTTAACACTAAATGAGTACAAAGTGATCAATAAACATTCTTATTTTCACTTAATATGCATAACCAAAAGATTAATCTTGCAGTATGAATAAGTCTGTATATCAGACGATAAATTATGATATTACATTTGAAACTTTTAGAATAATTATCCTTTAGAAGTTCAGTGTCTGTAATTTTCTTTTATATGTTTGAATAAGTCAGATAAGCACCATTGCTTTAGCAACAAAATTCAATTATAAATAGGTATTTCGCAAACATGACCAAATTCCCTATTGCATAAAGAGTTAAATGTAAGGAATCGTTGGTTAATAGTTGTCCTTTTTCCAGTCAACCGTAAACATTGATTGGTAGTAACATTTGTAGGATAGCCAGGATACCAGTGGAAATATCCGCTTGTGGACCCATATGAAAACTTCCATTGCGAGTTAATACGGCCTTACCATCAATCGTTGTATATCAAAAAGTCATATCATTGGGCTATCAACATAGCTTTTACACTCTCATACTTTTGATCCGAATCAATGTTGACGAGGTAGCCTCCGTCACTCTTGCACAACGGCTTTTGCCAGCCGGATTAGTTTTTCTGTTCATATACAATTTTAGGCAAAAGTCCCTTTCGCGGTCGTATGATAACTGGACAGGACACGAAACTTTTGTATTTTCATCTCTACCTTCACAAACGCCGGCTTCAATTCATCACGATGACCATAACTTGCTCCCTGTCCCCACAACGCCTTGTTCGAGTTTTGGTTGAGTAGAAATCAAGTTAACTTTGCTCCACATTCAAGACCATTCTGACCAGGAAGTGCAAACATGTATTTTTCAATCACCCTCCAATCATTGTTAAAGAAATCATTGAATTCCCGCCCGTAAAGCGACAAGAGAATGTGCGTCCAGATTCCCTTCCCAGCATTTCCATTTGCTTTCGCAACACTTCAGCGTCACAATTTGTTCCGATTAGCACTATCACTGAAGCTATAAATATAACAGATATGTTTTCCTTCATTGTCACAGTCTGACTTTGGTCGAAAGTTAATTAAAAATATTGACTGTCCAAACCCATATAATTTCGCTATAACTTCCAAATCAAAACTAAATTCATCAAGATATTGTTCATGAATATATAGCAAAGCTACGTGAATACATAATACAAATACTAATGGGAAGATATTGTTCTATTTAAATTGTTATCTGTTAAATCAAAATACCACATAAAATACCACAATTACACAAAAAGGTGACTTTTAAGTTTACTTATTTTCTCCATTTTACAAAACCTACGTTTTAAATAAGGAAAAGAAGAAAGAAAGAATGTCAACAAGTTCAATGTCATGCATTCAAAAATCATATACTTTGTGCGATATTCATTGAAATGAACATCTAAATGTAATGAGATTATATGAAGATAAATTGGAAATATATCCACCTAAATTATATTGATATGTAAATCTGTTAGCAATAATCAGCTTGACACAGACATCAAACTGGTACTTTTCAATTATATCTCGTAATAATTTTGAAAGTTTCCAAATGAGAGAGAGAGAGAGAGAGAGAGAGAGAGAGAGAGAGAGAGAGGGGGGGGGAGAGAGAGACAGAGGGATTGCACTTGACTTATCCATGAATTAATAGTGTTGGTCCTTCTGTTACATTCTAAATAAAAACAGAATTATTCAGCTATAATAGTGCCTTCAGTAAAAGGGAGATATGTTTAATATTAAGCTAAATATGCTTTAATCCAGTTTCATTTGAATCGTGAAGCTGATGTAAATCATATCAAATCGTGACATTTGTAAAACTTGAAGATCGCCAAACTGTCGCAGATTGGGCTTAAATGTTCATAAATGATAGTTGTTGATGCAAACTACCTTTTAAGTTCCCTAGTACAAGAAATGAACATAAATGAAACTCAAACACCGTTTTATGATTTACACATCGTCAGATGTTACAAAATTTCAATTTCAATATTACCATGTTTGAACGTTGAATTCTACTGAAGCCTGTGCTAGGGGGCGTGGACATTAGCACTGTCCATGCACAGGCTAAATCAAACAGAGCCTGTAGCAGCTAAAATTTTGGTGTTTTGGGGCTTCTTTTTCTTTTTATTTTAACTATTAAAAATGATAACAGACTACTTAAATGTCATTTAAAAATAGAGAAAAAAAACAAAACAGTAAAACGATTTAGCAAGTATGGTTTCATTTTAATCTGATTACTAATATCGCAACTTATTTTTACTGCAAATTAAGGTTGTACAGATTATAACACCCAAGCAGGTTGCATCATTCTATCTTGGGCAAGGCTTCCTACCTAATACTATCAAAGATTTATTTCATGAATTCTTAAATCTGTGTTAATAAAAAATTATGAAAAAATATCTATTCACAGCTAGTTAAATCTTATGAGGATGTATTTAATGAAACTGGCAATAGTATCAGTCAATCTTTATATTTCATGAAAAGACAACTCGGTTTCCTGAGATACAATTGAATTAATATGACATAAAACTGAACATAGGTGACTTCAAACTAAAAAGAAGAAGATTTTTTCTAGTATTGTATCTTACTCTATTAGAGAAAAACGTTTACGTAAGAGAGAGTAAGCGTAATAGAGAGTATAAGAGTATTTTTGTCATGATTAAAGCAGAAAAATATCAGCAATGTTATGAAAGAGTAAGGAAATGATGACCTTTTTCTCTCTTTTTAACGATAAATATTAAATCTTCCTATGTAGACCAAACTGTTCAAACTTTCAATCTAAAATATATTACGTAAATGTATTGTTTTAAAAATTTCAAACTTTCGTTTTGTATTATTTTCCTGTTTACAACGAACTAGAAAAAAATGCACGTCAGTAGTCACCCCCTGTATAATTTTCGTCTATAATATGGCTTTGGAAGCACAACCAATGTTTGCATTTTTCTCTGTCCAACATTACGATTGTTAAATCTTTAATTGGCTTGTTACGATTTAGTTTTAAGAAAGAATGGGAAAAAATCAATTTTTGCTGTTTAATACTTAGAAGGAGAAACTTCACGTTGCCCAATCTCCTTCGTGAACTTGATATTGCTTAAAATATTTCATGTGACATTCTTTTAATACAACATCACGCTTATACATATTCTGTAAAATGTTATGGAATAATCAACAATTTCTTTTACAATCAATAAATCTTAAAAATGTAGAACTGTTTTGAATAATTGACAGATAGATAATTTTGTCCGCTTATAATGACTGCCCGTTTTTTTTTTTTTGTGAAATACAGATTTATTTTTGTTTTCATCTTTGTTTCAAACGTTCAGGTAAACTTTATCTGTGACATCTTCTTTAAAATAGATATGTTTTGTCACTGAATGGTTATCGTTGTATAGCACATGTATATGTACAAAACTTATCTATATATACATGTACATTGTTAATGCTTACAATGAGTAAATACTCGTGAAATTTCTTTAATAAACTTGATAATAATTTAATCTTGACAAAACTATCATCATTTTCTAAAAGTAATTTCAATCTACTAACTAGCTGTATAATATTGATTGATTAGTGCAGACCATGATCAGTTGTCATCTATAATCTTATGTTTAAAACCTGACGAAAACTTTAATATTATTATACCGATTTTGCATATATTGGTATATATTCAATTTAAATGACACAACTGTCATTTTATTTGCATATTTAAAAGGTTCCATTTTTCTTTAAATCAGATATAACTAATTTCTATTTTAACTTTTTCATCATATCTATTTAGTACTGGCTAATATGTACTATTCCTCTCTATGAAATAAAGAAATAAGGAACAATATCTTTTTTATTCATAATACAATGTAATTTCTTTTCAAAAAATATAAAGCTTTATCTAATGAATAATATATAAAAAAATCAATTTGGTCAAATTAATTATGTTGTTTTTGTTTTCTAACGGTCGATTCAACATAGAATGTACATGTTTCTGTTAAATTAACAAACATGAATATTGCCTATAAACAGAATAAAATGTTTCGGAACAAAATATGATACTGCTCTTTATGTAGGGTTCTATTCGTTCAGCAATTATTTCATGAAATTGAACTGATTGATAACAGGATTGTGAAGAATACACTACCAAACAACAATCAAAAAGAGTTTTTATAGAAAACATCAAACGTTTAAATCACTTGTTGGTTGTTTCCAGACAAAGAATAAGTAGAAAACAATTAATAACTGGGCAGTATAAAGCTAAAATTCACATTTGATAATGGTATTACTAAACTTTATCTAGCAGTTCAACATAAGAAAATAACCTCTTTACAGTAATTAGCAGATTTCTGACATCCTGTTGTTTTTTATAGTATTCCTTTAAAACAAACAAAAAACCTTATCTTAAGGTTTGCTTAGTATGATTAATATATATGTAAAGGAAAATGTTTCATGAAGAAAATACAAATATAGAACATGAATGTGAGTCATTAATTTGTGTTCTCCCACAAATGTTTCACGAACAACTATCAAGTTAGTCTTCAGAATCAATGTAAGCTTCCGTCACCCTTCCAAACAACTCCTGTATTTAAGTGGTAATATTATAACTTATGATACAGGGCTTTTCCGTATTGTGTTCATCTCTTTTTTAAATACGTAAGACTTGTTTTTGTCACCTAGACCAAAGTTTAACTTGCCGTTAATGGTCTAATTTGAGTTTTGGTTGTGAAAGAAAAAACAGATAATTCTGTCTATTCCGACCATTCTGTACACGCGTTATGTTTTTTATCACCCTCATCCTGATCGTGAAGATGGTAAATTCAACATTTAAGGTAACTGGCTAAAATATAGCTTACTATCAAAATCCATGTAAACAAGGTGACTTCCGCCACACCTGCACACGGCTTCTGCGACTGATTGGTTTTAGTAATTACAGTCCGAAACCTTTCGTTGGTTATGGACAGGACTGTCCTATCCGAAGGACACACGAACACCGCCTTTCCTTGTTGATCTTGTTTACCATATTTTCTGCACGTTCCGATTTATCCTGGCTTTTTCATTTCTTTTCTATACATCAGTGTCATAATATGTTTTAAATATGACGATATGTACAAGTCAGGAAATAAAAGAATTTGTGGTCCAATATCATGTAAAATCATCTTTCAAGTTTTAAAGGAAATGCACACGAGATAGTATTCATGAACATATAACAAACTGCATGAATAAACACGTTTTTTTTATGTTAACGTTTACCAAAACTTCAAGTATGAACATGAAATCACATATTAAACAAATCCATATTAGGAAAATTACATTGTTCAAACTTTACTTTTTTGCATATTTTGATTGATTTTAAAAAGTAACGTTTAGCTCCACTCTACTAAGTATATAGAAAACTGTCCTACTCGCCCATGTGTCGGTATCGGCGTTTACTAAACAACGTGCTCGTGCCGGTCCACTGTAGGAACACGTGCATACTGGATTTATCAAGACCATATTTTGACATTATTTTGACTTTATTAATCTCGCTAAATCTTGTTGAACTGACTTTCCTGTAGACGCTGGCGGCGTAAGAATACGTGCTCGTGCCGGTCTACAGCAATCAAACAGACGCTGGCGGCATAGTTTACGTGCTCGTGCCGGTCTGTGATATCTGATATTTCAGAACAAACCTGACCAGGGTTGCAGCACCGATCGTTAACGGACAGAAAAGAGAACTAGAATCTACATGTACAATGATAACCACCACGATGAATGTTATACAAGGCGATGTCAAGCAGTGCACAGTCACTACCAAAATGACTGTGCCTTAGGTAACCTTTTGTTTCTCGAGCCCGGCAAGTGATGATTGTGATGTACATACCCCGATTACATTTGGCAGTACAGATACTCACTTTAAATGTGACCAGAATCCATGCTCACACGAAACCTCAGGTTGTCACCAATTCATTATATCTGGATATATTCAAAATGTTGATGTACTTTTGGACACTAGCTTTGATTGCTTAAACCATGTTACTGCCTCCATGCTTGTCCCGTTACAGGCGATCCTACTTCGATACTTGACGACTCAACAACGTCAACACGCACATATCATGAGTTCGAACCTGTAACTATAGACCACAATACCGAGGTGAAAGTGCCGGTTAACAGTGAACCACCCGTCGTCCCTGTGACGCAACCCGATTCCGACTACGATGTCGCGGTCGGCACCGAAAGTGATCAACAAGACAGGTTTGCTGAGGAATATGACAGACTCATTGTATGGTATAGAGACTTACCTGAAGGTATGTTCGTTGCTAGAATTCTTAGGGAATACTCTCACTCAGAATCAAACTTAGATGGTCTAAGACAGTTATACTTTGAGGCATTAAAAGCAAATGATGACTTTCCATTTGATTTGCAAGCTGAAATGAAACTAAGGGTGGCTACACATAGGGGTGATACCGTGCCAGTTAAATTAGCAAATGACATTTACAAACTGGTGTCTGTATTGGAAGGTGAACCTTTCAATGCTATTCAAGACTTGCTCAGCAAAGGTAAACCCAAACCTCCTCCCACACCGTTGCGCAATTCATATTTTGACAATAATGCCCATATTGGCCCAACTGCGTCTGATGTGAATATGTTAAAAGACACAATCTCCACAATACAGGCGGAAGTTCTCCGCATTAAACAAACTATTCATGCTAATGAAAAACTTAGGGTGGATGAAATGGTATTAGTGCATCGGCAGTTAGATACTTTAAAGAATGATATAGTGCAAGGGAGACAATTACTGACCGATTGCTTATCTAATATTGAAGTAAAAGCGTCCCACAATATACAAATGCTTCTACAACCGTTGGTCCACAACCACATCATGCTAGCCGAACGCGTTGTGAATTTAGAAAACTTCCTCGACTCGAATGGTATATTGACTGCACAGAGACTTGATATGAATCCCTCTGATAATATCACCCGTACGGTCACTGCCAATGCGCATGATCACACTGGAAATGAGGATTGTAATAGTGACGTTAACCGCAATGAAAGCGCTAATATTCCGATTTATAGTGACCGTATGCATGCGCAGTCCGTAAATGGTATGCCTCTACAAAGAAGTTAGTCGCCGTCGGTTAATACCGTTAACAATGACAATCTGCATACGTCGCCGGCACAAAATGATATGAGTCGCGTGACGGCACGAACATCGTCACCCGATAAGCATGAAAATGTTGAAAATCGGCAACAGGATTTCGAAAATGCCGACTGCTCACTCGACGAAGGACGCCGCATTCCTGTCTTAGTAACAGATTCACATTCCGACGGTTTTACCGTGAAATCACGTGATAAACCCAAGCGATATTGTATTCATGGCTACCCAAATATTGTTTCGCTCAGTGAGATATCTGAGTATGTTCAGAGCCAAGGTTTTAGCGTAACATATATATATGCAAGACTCCGACAGTCCGCTCTCCTGATCGAGTCATCATACAGATGAACTTAAAAGCTGACTATACTACTGATATGATAATGCAGGACTATTTCTGGCCCCGGGGTGTTAAGTGCACGCCATGGCAATCTTCTGCTTCTATGCAACGCCGACGTCACGGTCGTAATGAAAGAAACTCTCGGGAACTACCTCCGCGCATGCGCACTAATAGACTTCCGCATAACGCTGGTTCCAATACAAATACGGACAGACATCTCCCATCTCAGCAACACAATCACGATGAACATGTTAACAATTACTATGACTAGATATATTAACATTTATAAAACGATAATGGGTGTTTTTCATCATTTCACAATATATCACCTGGTATTTCTTATGAGTACTCTTAACCTTTTAACGTGGAACGCGTCGGGTATTATGTCTAGCTCGGCGTATTTGTGTGAATCATTATCGAAACATAGCATAGACTTCTGTGGAATTTCAGAACATTTCTTGTACCCACATAATGTTCACTTTTTACATTCCCTGCACTCAGACTACCAGGTACATGCAGTCTGTGATAAAATAGATAAATACAGAATCCCTAAAGAATTAAAGCCCAACACGGCAGAATTGAAAATGTTGCAAGCTCGGTTTGATTGAGCCTGTTCATGGACAGTACTGGAAAGTGCAAGTTACCGTCCACGTCCCCTAGCACCGGCTTAAGCAGAATTCAACATTTAAACATGAAATAGTAAAGTTTTGAATTTAGAAACATCCGCAGATGTGTTCATACGGCAGTTATCATGGAACCTTCAATGTGACACAGTAGTACCATTCCATGAAAAGCGGCGTATGGTCCCCAAGTAATAAAAAGCTTGTGCCCTAAACGAGAAAACAATGGGCGGAACTAAATAAAATGGAATTTTGAAAGGGGATCAGAGGTTATGAAGCCTGCGTATCACAGATAAGACGTCAAAAGACAAATTTAAAAAGCAGGCAACATATCCTAAGGGTGATTCAACATTATTCAAGTAGGAATATTGGAACCACCCAACTAGAAAATGCCGAAAAGTTGAAACTAAAAATACTACAAGCACAACAATATTGTCGTGCTGAACGCTCTTCAAGGATCGAAAATATAACATCATTGATTAAATGTACGGGGAGACTTTTTACAACCGCCACACGGCACAAATAACACGGATGTGATCATAAAATAGATAAATACAGAATCCCTAAAGAAAGACCACTCTTTTCCAGCTCTAAGAAAAACGGGTAAAGGAGGTGTTGCTTTAATGTGGCATAAACGTTATGATGACTATGTATCTCCTTTATGTATAGAAGATGATAGAATAGTTGGGGTTCAATTTCAAGTGTCTGAAAACCAGTATATGTACATTTTCCAAGTATATTTACCATGCGTCAACCACTCGGTAAAGTTCTTTAGAGAATATATAAACAAACTCTATGATATATGGTATACATATAGTAGTTCGGGGACAGTCTTGTATCTCGGGGATTTTAATTCGAAGTTTGAGGTCAACAGCGATCGTACACGGGACAAGTTATTGTGTAATTTTTTTTGCAGATACTGACTTTTCGCCGATTAATTGCAGGTGATGTACTTTGTTATCAAATAATGATCTTTTACAAGAAATTACATGTAATGATTTTGATCTCGACCCAGCATCTATTGATCGTGACCATGAAATAGAAGTACGCTGTCTTGTGGACGGTGCAAATGCGACTTTACCAAAGCGACGCCCCGTTTCTTACTTGAAACCATATTGGAACGACCCACTTAAGCACTGTCATAGTGAAATGTCAAAACTCTGAGAAGAGTGGTGTAGACAAGTACGGCCGCGTGGTCAAGAGTGGTCGGCTTACACCGAATATAAGAACGCCAAACGTGAATTTCGGCGCACTCAATATTACCCTAGTTCCAGTAAGTCTTAAAACATATGAATCTGTTCTTATTGCACGATCAAAAGATGATATTCTCTCTACCATCAATATTCAACAAGGTGGATTTCAGGACGGTCTCTCGTGCTTAATGACGTCATTCATTTTAAGAGAAAGTATATTTTACGCTAGAGAGTAAGGCTCAAAATTATATGTGTCATTTTTAGACGGGCGTAAAGCTTTTGATACTGTCTGGCATGATGGTTTATTTCATAAATTACTATTTGATACAAATATTGACACTACAACTTTCTTAGCGTTCCGTGCTATGTATCAAAATATGACCAGTTGTGTTCGATATAAAGGCGTTTATTCTGATTGGTTCCCCATACTTCGTGGCACATGGCAGGGAGGAAAAAGTTCCCCGATCCTATATTTACTGTATATAAATGAATTGATAAATTTACTAGAAAACAGCAACTGTGGCATAAGTGTGTACAATAACAACATAAGTGCTCCAACAGTAGCAGATGATATGACCTTGGTGTCTCTTTCAATCTCGGGTCTTAACACTAAGCTGGATATTTGCCACAGATATTCCAAGAAATGGAGGTATGAGTACAATGCGTCTAAATGTGGAATTATTTCTTTCAATGAGCACTCTAAAATAGACAATAACAGGGCTTTCAAACTTGGTAATGAAGTGATTAACGAAGTAACCAATTATGTTCATCTTGGCATTAAATCAGACTCATTTCTCTCGACGAAAGATATCGTTGAGGACTCTTGCAATAAACTACGTGGGACATATCTTAGCATTGTGAACAGTGGAATCAGTCCCATTTGCTAAAACCCAATCTCTTCTATGGTGATCTATAGTTCCATCGTCATTCCGAAGCCTTTGTACGGATGCGAACTTTGGTCCACTCGCACTGGTTCCGACATTCAACGCCTAAAACAATCCCAAAGATTTTGCCTTAAGAATATTCAATCATTCTATCCACGTACCTAAACTGATTTCTTCTATTGTCGATTAGTGCAAATTCTATTGAGACAATAATTGACCATAAAAAACTACAATTCTTAGGTCAGCTTTGTAAACTGCGAATAAATACCTTGCAAAAGGATTTTTCAATAAAAGACTTTTCCACCTTTTAAATGGCGACAAACAGTCACACGGATTTTTACCGGACATTTATCGCATATTGCAAAAATATGAGTTGAAGTATATTTTAGACAGTTATGCCGCTGACGGCATTTTTCCATCAAAATATGCTTGGAAGGATTTACTTAGAAAATGTGTATTGTCTCGGGAGCGAACACTAATATTAAATAGACTAACTGAGCAATATAGTTTCTTGAATACCATGTTCTCCAAGAATTCAAAGTCTTGTCTACTTTGGATTGTTGCAAGGCAAAATCATAAACTTATATACATGTGTAGGCAACTTATGAAAATAGTTTCACGTAAAGTGTCTAGAAAATACACTACGGAATGCTCCAACTGCAAAAGAGTATGTGAAAACATTGTTGAACACCTAGTGTGCTTTTGCCCAAATAAGGATTCTGAGAGAGCTAAATTGTGGGATTGTTTAATTGATAAGTGGGGATATGAAGGTTATTTATATTTTATTGATATGCCGCCCTCAGATCAATGTGATAAACTTATACAAGTATCCGTGTTGTGCTCAATGAACGGATTTATCAACCATGCACTTGCCTATAGACTATGCTTACTTGTTTAATGTAGCATCTGTACTAAAGCCAATAGACCGTCTGTTTATGTTACTTAAATGCCAATATACATGAATGCTTTCCTTCAATTTGGCAACTTTTATTGTACATGTGTGTTGTTGATGAATTGAAACACATCTTCTTTGTTCTAGTACTTTCGTTTCGAAACTAGACTTAAGATTATGTTCTGTTCTGTAATGAATTTTGATTCGGTTGTATAATGTAGAATATATGCTTTCGATTTAACTTTCGCTAATATATTCATTTATACTATCGACGTATTCATGAAACTCTTGTAATTTATATCTTCTATAATCTTTGAAGTGTACCATGTTTATGCATGTTACTCAATTTACAAATGTTACCATATGTATTTGATTATATGTACTATAACCTGTTTGTAACATATGTTATGCTCATCAGAATTGGTTGATTAGAAGATATAGATATACCTCCAGATTTCACATGTGTAAGTATGAAATACTATTGATATACAACATACCTGTCATAGCTATTGGGTATATATTTTCTTACATCTGTTCTGGGACTTGTGGACGGGCGACTTGGGATAAGCGTCGCGTAATGTTTTCGTCGCCACCATTTTACAAATTATCTTACGTAGAAGAATTGTTTGACATGTAAATATATCATTCAGTTTACTTGTGAAAGGAGTGACATTATTGTAACGGAAATATGGGGTAATTATCCCGTCCGTGATTTGCCTTGCCGTTGGTCATGGTCATATGGGAGTTGCGCTCATTAAATACCACTCTTCCTTGTTGATATTGTATTCTATATTGTATATTTCGAACAAATCCGTCATATATTAGTATCATCTATAAAGAAATAGATGTGTTTATGGAAAAAAAGATCGATTTTTGTATAAATTTCCAGAATACAGACTCAAATTTTACCAAACCTTTGGTAAAACCTGGGACTTAAAATTCTAAGTCCTAGGAAAATGTGACTAGATCTGATTATGATTGAATCAAGAGTTGAATTTGTTTATTTCACTTTTGCAGTTAACCAAATTTGTACTATGTACTTTAAGAAATTAATGTATTCTTCTGCAAGTGTATCATAATTCTTTGCTTGTTTTTGTTCGTAAATAATAAGACGCTTATTTAGTAGACTTCTTCGAAATAACAAGTTTTTTCTTCTGCATTAATTAAAATATAGGTGATACATATTCTTGCATATCAGACAGGATTATAAACCGTTTACAGCGGTGGTAGGAAAACCTTCTTATACCTCTAATAAAAAAAGAGTTGCGTGCCTTGAATGGCGTCATTGCCGCGCACCTTCATGAATGAATTGTGTTCTTTGGATGACGTCATTATACCGTAATCAATGAAGTTGTAAGTTCATACGCTACTATAGGAAACAAGTGCGTAAAGAGAATATCAGTTTTCGTTATTTCTGTTCTGTTCAAGAAAAAGAACCAAACACACGCTGTCGGTACATCATACAGGAATAACTAGCTCACTTGAAAATGTTTAGCAGAAACTCTGCAGAGACTAGTTACTGCCGTTAACAGTTACCTTTGAGCTAAATATTCCGGTCCGTACCGGCAGCCAGTGTAAGATTCTTATATTACGTTATATCAGAATGCTTTTTTGCCGGCCGACACATCGGTGGTAGAACGTATTGTAAAAGGGAAAAAAAGAAGAAAATACTCAGAACTATGGTGTTCCGTTTGGACAATAATGATATTTTATTTCATATTGACACCCGATGCCAGATTAACACCGTACAAAACAGCCATGCTTAGCAGGTTTGGGGAAGATTGAAAAGTTTCCATCTGACAGTTTCTTTGCAAATTTGTTTTATCTATATGTACTTGTAATTGTAAAATATTTTGTATTGTTTTTATATTCAGAATCTAGTATAATCTTAAAGTATAATAACAATGTTATAAACGAAACTTAAGTTATGTGTTTAATATTTTGATGGACGAGTATTTCTTTTTAATTTCCTCGAGCTCCAATTCAATATAAAGATGAAAGGTGAATTACCCACATTTACAGAACATTTACGTGAAAATAGGTCATAAGGCCGTTATGTAAACAAACAATAGCAAAACAAAGGACAGATATTTTATTGCATCAGAAATTATGACCAGTCATAAACATTTTTATAGCAGCTGTATACTTTAATAATATTAGTAATAAGTCTTCATAAACAAAAGAAATAACAAAAATTTAACACTTATTTACACGTTACCAAACACACTAACATAATTATATCATATAATATTACATAATAATCTCTGCCGTTAAAGGCAGAAAATAGCAATAATACTTACGATATTAAGAATTAACGTACTAAAATTATAACCGATCTTGTTGATGAATGTTAATTCATTTGCATCGCAATTAATGATATAACAAAAGCAAACCGTGAAATATTTGGCAGTTGAGTAATTTGCACTAAAATTATGATGTCGACAGAAAAAATGAAATTGTTTAGGTAACGTTTTTATTAGAAAATAATGTACCGTACGATGCTATACAATGGGTATTACAATGTGTAATACTATTTACAAATAAAACAAAAACAGCACTTTAAAATACGCTACTTTACCGTTTTTCAATTCTACATGAATATTTGCTATAAGTAGCAGTTCTTGATTGGTCTATACCGCCTTGACCGTAAAAACAATGCCAAATTTATGTGACTTTATCAAAAGTATTATATACAATTCATTGAAATCACCAATAAAACGATATAATGTTATCTAAGTTCGTCAATTTGTCTTAAAGAAGCACGCCTCCATATTCATGCTAACTTTCATGAAAATTTTGAAAATGTATAAACTATTTAACATAATGTAAAATGAACAATGAAAATTACTTTCACATTACAAACATCACCTACAAACCATGTTAATTACCAAAATGTAGGATAAAATATGCAAAAAATAGGTCTTACTGTGTTAGTAACGCAATAGAAATATGTTGAGAAAAAAAATGAAAATCTGGTTTTTTTAGTCGCACATTACCATGGAAATTATTATTTTTCTCTTGAATTATTTTAATTTTGTAAAAATCTCAATACTTTTTTTAAAGTTTGATTTTCATAAAATAGTTTGGTTCATCTGGAGCCAGGCAGATTTAAATATTTTTTTTTTCTACTTTTTTCTTTAAATGTCATTATTTTTTCTGTTTACCTATCTGTTCTAGTTGTGACCATCCGATTACTGACTTATTATTAAAAGTTAAATTTTTTTATATCATGTTTATATGCTATTTCAATACCACACACGTTTATTTAAAACGTACCACATTTTTCGAAGGCACATAAAATAATCATGCAAGTGCAAGAAATTATTTAAGAGAAGATATTTTATAAAATGTTATATGGTTTAGCACGATATCAGTACAAAGTGATTAGACACATGTAGTTCTTGGGATAACATAATATAAACGATAGATCATTTGTCCAAATATATTTCGAAAGAACAACTTTAATTCAAAAAAAAAATTCACCTTCATTAAAATATAGCCAGTAGATTAAAGTTGCAATACAAATTAGTCTATATATCAGACAATAACTTATCATATTGCATTTAAAATTATTGAAATTAATAATTAATAATTATACTTTGGAAGTTCAGCGTTTGCAATTTTGTTTCAAATGTTTGAAAATGTGGATAAAAATCGTTTCATAGTTTTTCGATGACATATATTTAAGAATTGATTTTATGAAAAAGGTTTTTAATATTTTTAGACAAGAATCCATACTCAAGAATAAAGTAAATTGCCCATGAGAAAAAATAATTTGCGATTATTATATTTTAATTAAACAATGCCTGCAAATTTCTGTACTGTTTTGTGTTTCTCTATTTTTCAATTAAATTTTAAGTATTGTTTTAATTTATAGAGAAGAATAATCCTTTAAGATAGTCCAAAACAACAACACAAAGGTTGCATGCAGACTCGGTTTAATTGAGCCTATTTATGGAGAGTACCGGCAAATGCAAAGTACTGTCCACGTCCCCTAGCACCGGCTTAAGCAGAATGCAACATTTAAACATGGTTTACACATTTCACGATTTGATATGATCTATATCAGCAGCATGATTCAAATAATTCTGAATCATTCAGTTTTTATTTATTATGTAATAGAAGGATCACAACCATCATTTCATGAATAAGTTAAGTGCGATACTTTTCTCATTTGCCATTTTAAAACTCTAAAATAATTACTAAAATATAAATAAAAATGCCAGTTGGTTGATATCTGTCAGTCTGAACATTGCTAAAATATTTATATATCAGTATAATTCAAAGTGGATATATTTCCAATCTATCTTCATATAAGCTCTCAACATTTTTATATTATTTTCAATGAATATTGCACATTGCATAAGACTTTTAAATGCATGACATTAGCAGTTTTTTTACATTCTTTCTTTCTTTATTCTTTTCCTTTTTGTTTAAAAACAAGATTTACGAAGGTTTTCTAAAGTCCTCCTTTGTCTTGTGTTATTGTGGTATTTATTGTGGTATTTTGATTTAACAGATAACACATTGAATAGAACAATATCATCCCAGTTGTATTGGTATCATATATTCACGTAGCTTTGCTATATATTCTTAACTATTCTTTTGTTGGATTTAGTTTTGATTTGAAAACTAGAGTGAACTTATATGGTTTTGGACAGTCAATATTTTTCATATACGTAAGGGCAATATCAGACTGGGACAATGGAGGCATACAAATTAGTTATATTTATAATTTCAGTGATAGTACTATTTGGAAGATATTGTGACGCTGAAGTGATCAAGAGGAATGGAACTGCAGGGAATAATCTGAACGCACATACTCTGGTCGCTTACGGGCGGGAATTTAATGATTCCCTTATAACGATTATTGGGAGGGTAATAGAAAATTATCACGTTTGCACTGCGTGGTCAGAATGGTCTGAATGTGGAGCAAAGTCAACTGATTTCTTCTCAACCAGAACTCGAACCAGACGTTGTGGAGTACATGAGGCAAGATATGGTCATCGCGATGAAATTGAATTCGGCGTATGTGAAGGAAGAGATGATAATACGAAGGTTTCGTGTCCTGTCAGTTATCATACGACCGCGAAAGGATTTTGCCTAAAATTGTATAAGAACAGAAAAACTAATCCGGCTGCAGAAGCCGTGTGCAAGAGTGACGGAGGCTACCTCGTCAACATTGATTCGGATCAAAAGTATGAGAGTATAAAGGCCATGTTGATAGCTAATGATATGACAGAAAATGTACACATTGATGGCAAGCGTATTAACACACAATGGAAGTTTTCATATGGATCAACAAGCGGATATTTCCACTGGTATCCTGGCAATCCTTACGTTGATGCTGACCGCCAATGTTTAGGGCTAACTGGAAACAGGGCAATTGCTGACCAACGATTCCTTACATATAACGATGTATGTCATGGGCAACATCCTTATATTTGCGAAATACCCCTTTAAAATAAAATTTGAATGCAAATGGAACGGTGCTTATCTTACTAGTAACTAAAACGTAAAAAAACAAAATTTCAAACGTTGAACTTCCAAAGGCTAATTATTAATAATTCATTTCCATAGTTTCATATGCATTATCTGAATATATAGACTTAATTCTATGCAAGTTTAATCCACTTGCTATACTTGAGTGGGAAAAAAAAGTTGATTGATTTCAAAAAAGTTATTTTTTCGCAAAGCTGGTGTTTGAATATTGGTTTTAGGAGAAGAGTTCTATTATTTTTTATATTACACTTATGTCAATAACCATGTATCTATGTCGTCATTTTGTACTCATTTAGTGCTCAATCACAGAAAATTTCATAAAATATCTATAAACTGTTTGTTAATTTTGCATTTAAATAAAAGATTTACGTGCCTTTGAAAAAATGTACGTTTTGAATAAAGGTGTATTATGTTTAAATAGTTTGTAGATTTGTAATAAGAATATTTTACTTTAAAATATACTAGGATATAAAATTTCTAAAGTCAGTAATCGGCTGGTAAACCAAACATTAATGACATTTAAAAAAGTAGTATTCAGTTTTAGTGTAAAAAAGAAAATGTTAAGTCATAGTGACAATTTATAAAATGATATAGTTTTACGGTGTCAGCCATACATTGTGTATGATACTTTTGACATTGTCTTAGACATTTGGTATATTTTCTACGGTGCAGGCAACATTGGCAAACCAAGAATTGCTGCATAATATAGTGTCAAATATTCATGGAAATTTAAAATCAATATATATGATTTAACTGTTGTTATATAGAATGTGTATGGGTTGAAATTTTATTATCTCAATCTAAACGTATTCTGTTTGGTACTTTTTATCGACCTCCCAATGCAGATGCACATTATACAACTCTTATCGAACACTCTCTTAACTTGGCAGAAGAAACAAATATAACAGATATAATTGTAACTGGAGACTTTAACTTTAATCCATCTAATCCGACATTATCACGCAAACTTCTTTCAATTTGTCAACAATTTCACCTTGAACCTTGAACAACTCATAAACGAACCTACACATTTTACCGAGTCGTCAGCATCTGTTTTAGATCTCTTTCTTGTTTCTTGCAGTCACCGAGTAATAACATCAGGTGTTGGGGAATCAGTTTTGGACCAAAACATTCGCTTCCACTGCCCTATTTTTGCTCTTTTTTCCTTTTCTAAACCTAAATCAGGATCTTTCAAGCGTTTTATATGGTTATATGATCGCGGCAACTACCACACTCTGAAACAAAGTATTATGCAAACTGACTGGGATCAATATACAAACACCGACATAGATGAACACGCAACTTTAGTAAGCAACAAAATTCTCGAAATTTCAAAGCAGTACATTCCTACAAGAACAATAATAGTAAAACCGACTGATGCAGTATGGATAACGACACAAATCAAACAGCTTATTCGTAAACGCAAAAAACTTTATCACAGAGCCAAACAAACCCAAAATCCTTTGCACTGGCACTCATTCAAAAAATTACGTAATAAAGTCATCTCACTTATTCACACGGCCAAACGTAACCACATCCAGAAACTAGCAGACTCTCTTACATCAGACAACACATCGCAGAGAGACTGGTGGAGACTCATTAAATCATTCATATCACCGACTGAAAAGCAAACAATTCCGGCACTCTCTCACCCAGTTACTCAAACACTTTCATATGATAACAAATCAAAATCCGACTTATTAAACAACTATTTTAGCAACCAGTCCTCTCTTGAAAACTGTAATAAAGAAGTTCCTGGCGATTTTTTCGAACAGTCTGTGAACACTCTCACTTCAATTAGTATTACAACTCAAGATGTTGAAGATGCTATCAAAACTCTAAATACCAATAAAGCTTCTGGGCCCGATGAAAAAAGTAATCGCATCTTGTTCGAAACCTCGTCCGTAATCAAATATCCACTCTGCTCTCTTTTTAATCATTCACTCCTAACTTGTAAGATTCCCCAAACTTGGAAAGATGCCAACATTTGTCCAATTTTTAAGAAAGGAGATCCATCGTTACCCAGCAATTATCGTCCTATATCACTATTGTGTTGTATGGAAAAAGTATTTGAACGCATTTTGTTTAAGTATATCTTTAACTTTCTTCATGATAATGATTTTATATCGCCCTTTCAATCTGGTTTTAAACCTGGCGACTCAACTGTGAATCAACTAACCTTTCTTTACAACTCTTTCTGTAAGGCTCTTGATGAAGGTCTTGAGATCCGGATTGTCTTTTTCGACATCAGCAAGGCCTTTGATAAAGTGTGGCACAAGGGTCTCCTGCTTAAACTAAAATGTGCCGGTATTCAGGGACCCCTCCTAGACTGGTTTTCGGATTATCTTTCAAATAGACGCCAATCTGTTGTCCTTCCTGGAGTCAAATCTGATTGGTCTGTAATAAACGCAGGAGTTCCTCAAGGCTCGATTCTGGGTCCGCTTCTTTTTTTAGTTTATATCAATGATATTGTTGTTGACTTAAGGTCCTCTGTAAATCTTTTTGCCGACGATACCAGTTTGTATTTGATCGTTGATCATCCAGTTACTACGGCTGACATTCTTCAATCTGACATAAACAAGATTTCTTCATGGGCTGACAAATGGCTAGTCAAGTTTAATCCTTCCAAATCTGAAACCATGTTAATCACACGTAAAACATCACAACAGTTCCATCCACCCCTCCTAATGCAAAACCAGACCATATCTTCAGTGACATCTCACAAACACTTAGGCTTACACTTTTCTGACGATGGTTCCTGGCATATTCACATTAATCATGTTAAGGAGAGGGCGTGGAAACGTATACATATAATGCGCAAATTAAAATTTCAACTTGATCGAAAATCTTTAGAAATAATCTACTTATCCTACATCAGGCCAATCCTAGAATATGCCGATGTTGTTTACATCAATTGTACTCAATATGAAAAAGCTGAACTAGATAAAATCCAACATGAAGCTTCTAGAATTGTATCTGGTGCTACTAAACTTGTGTCTCTTCATGAGCTTCAACGAGAGGTCCCGTGGGAACCTCTGGACAGCAGAAGAAGGAAACATAAATTGATTCTTCTTTATAAGATGAAAAATGGACTCTCACCTGTCTACCTATCAACTATTGTCCCTCCGTCTGTAGGTGAAACCACACGTTATAATTTAAGAAATTCGAACGATATACAAGGCATTCACACAAGAACATCTTTATACTATAACGCTTTTCTTCCTTCAGCTCTCAGAGAATGGAATGAACTACCAATTGATGTACAAAATGCACCTACATTATCTGCTTTTAAGTGTCTTTTGAATAGAAACATAACAAAATGTCCAAAATTTTTCTATACAGGTGTTCGAAAATGGCAAATATATCATGCACGTCTTCGAACAGAGTGCAGTTCTTTAAACTACCATCTATACAGAAAAAATATTGTTAACTCACCTTTATGTCAATGTGGATTGGTAGAAACTAACCATCATTTTTTCTTTGAATGCAAACAATACAGTAATATCAGACACAGCCTTTTCCAAACTCTTTCAGCCTACTGTAATGTCACTCTTCACACACTACTTAACGGCGATACAAACTTAAGTGACGATATCAATATCAGCATATTTCAGGCAGTTCAAATGTTTATCCGAGACAGCAAACGATTTTCATAGTCTATGATACATTGCTCCTCCAATTTACTCACCGAATAGATCCTCCTCTTTTCTTCTACTTATGAAATTAAGTTTCTTTGTGTATCTTAAATTATGAAATTCTAAACTTTATACAGTTATAAACAGACAATTATTGCGTCTAATCTATTAAGTCCCTATTCATATATCTTTCAGATAGAAACTTCTACTCAACGCCCCTTTTTGTTTCTAGGTCGCTAATTTGACTTAGTGACGACAGTAACGTATCTTCTACATTTTTGTAATCAATTACTTTTTACCTAAACTTCAATATTTCAAACATTTTCAAAACCCGTCATATTTATAGTAACTAATCTTATGTCAGGAAAAGGCCTTTATAAGCATTTTATGCTTTCGGATCTGATCCTTTTTCAGCATTGTATTGTATTATTTCACCATTGTATGTAAATCTTGTATGTGTAAAATGTTCGAAATAAAATATGTTTAAACTAACTAACTGTTGTTATTGTTTTATTTGTAAATTGTATTTCATATGGTATATACAACATTGTATAATATTTTCTAATAAATATCTCAAAAATTATTTTTCTGTCGACATTTCGTTATAAATATTACTTAATATGATACAGATTATCATAAGTTTTGGTGAAAGTTGTTTTAGAAAATATATACTTTTGTTATGACCTGAGATATAAGCTGAATAACAAGTCAAGTCAAGTCAAAATTTTATTTGCAATTCGGCAGATATCTGCCTTTGGCAATACAAACATAAATATACATATGGCAAACACACAATAATAAATCTAACAAAAGCAAACATACATTGAATGAACATTATACATAATAATGCATATATTGTGTTAAGATTATTTTTGGTATACCGACAATTTAATACCAATCATAGCAAAGATCTAAGATTGTTTTAATATTTATTTTATAATTGTTCATTTCTTCTATCAAATGCATCTCTTAAGAATTTGCTTAAATGATATAGATTTTATCTTTTAGAATTTGTCATTAATCTAGAAAATTTATTTAGATTTGGAAAAGTGTGTGGCAATTTGTATTTGATTCTTAAATCTCTATATAATGGACAGCATAAAAGAAAATGATACTCCGATTCAACAGCTTGCTGAGAACAAAATTTACATAATCTCGCATTTCTTTCAACCCCAATATATCTTCCAGTTTCAATTTCTAATGTATGAGAACTTAGCCTAAAAATTGAAAGTTGTCTCCTTAATTTACTATTATGAACAATATTAAGATACTCTTCAAAACAAAAATCATTTTTATACATTCTATAGTAATCGAGTTTTGGCATTAATTCAATCGATTCGTGCCATTTCTGCACAAATTGATCTCTTAAACGTTGTTTGAATAATACAATATAGTTACAATTATTTTCAAAATTCTCTATACAATTTGAAAACCCTAAGTTATTAATTATATTGTGAATACTTTTAGCCCAAGAAGATCCTCTAAAGTTATGTACTTGATCACTATAAACACTAAACAATTCTGGTATAGACTGTTTCTTTATATTTATCCAATATTTTAATGCTCTTTCTTGACATAAAACTGTTAAAGGGAAGCTACCAAGTTCTCCGAGTACTGCGTTGTTCGGAGTTTGTTTTTTAACACCTAAAATGCTTTTACAAAACTTAATATGTAATTTGTCAACTTCTTTGCAATCAAAAGCGCCCCAGATCTCTGAACCATACAGTAATATTGGTACCACCATACTATCAAAAAGTTTTAATTTTGTTTTTATATCAAATTTAACTCTATCAAATAAAGATAAAAGATTATGATATGCCTTTAAAGCTTGTTCAGACAGAGCCTTAATTGCTACTTTAAGATCACCTGTATATGAAAATTTTACTCCCAAGTAGGTGAAAGTATCTACATATTCAATGGTTTCATCATTAATCGTAATATTAACATGTGTGGTAGATTTTCGCTTTTCAAAAACACATACTTTAGTTTTAGCAACATTGATTTTCAGACCCCACTTACAGGAATATCTCGAGATTGAGTTAACTTGAAATTGTAGACTATTTATATCTGTTGTAAACAAAACAATATCATCTGCAAATAACAACATGTATTTAGATAACAATTCAATATCTTTTGTTGACATTTGTTCAATATCGATACACTGTTCAATATCATTTATAAATAGAATAAAAAGCAATGGTGATAATGGTTCTCCTTGTTTTAAGCCAATGGTTACATCAAAAAAATCAGTCAATTTTGTATTCACTTTTAGACAAGATTGTACAGATGCATATATTGACTTTATAATATTTAAAATTTTACAACTTATACCGCAATCTATCAGTTTCATCCAAAGTAAGTCTCTATTGACTGTATCAAATGCTTTTTCGTAATCTATTAATATACAATATAATTTTTCATTTTTGTTCAAGACTTTTTTGATAAAAGAATGAAGTATAAAAATTGCATCAATGGTTGCCCGTCCCTGCCGAAAACCAAATTGACTATCATTAAACACATTTTGAGCTTCGCACCAACTGTTTATTCTATTTCTTAAAACTAATGAAAAGATCTTACCCATAATATTAACTAATGTTATACCCCTATAATTCGCAGGATCAAGTTTATCACCTTTTTTTATAAATCGGTACTATTGCACCTTTTGTCCACATTTCCGGATATATACCTGTATCTAATATTCTATTAAATAGCTTACATAAATAGGGACTAATAAATTCCTTAGCATCAATGAAAAAATCTGCTACAATATCATATATATCAGGGCTTTTATTTCTATTCATAGACATAACAGCCTTTAAAATTTCTTCTGTCGTTATAACCCGATCAAGTTCTTCTATAGTTACCGGTATACTACGCCCTTCGTTTTGATCACCATCTAAAAGAGGTGACTCAGCGTTACTCGACATATTAGAAAAATGATTTACAAAATCTTCTGCCTTTATATCATTAGAAACATTTAGTTTACTTTTAAATTTGTTTATATATGTCCAAAATTTTCTAGGCGTTTTACGGCTCATTTCAGACAACTTTTGCCTTTCTTTTTTATAAAATTTATTTTTTGCTTGATTTTTTACTTTAATATAATCACTTCTGCTTTGAAGGAACAAAAATTTAGTTCTTTCACATTTATTTACAGAAAATGCTCTTTTACAGTTATAAAAATTAGACTTGGCTTGTCTGCATTCAACGTTGAACCATAGACATTTCTTTCTTTGAGGCCTCTTTTTAAAAGATGTTTTCTTACCAAAACTTTTAAATGAAATATCAGTTATAATATTAGATAGGTCCTCGGTACAATCATTTATATCAATCACACTATCTAATGGCCTATTAAATATATCATCAAACTTCGATCTGTGTGATTCTAATGCATTCAAAAATTCTCCTTTATCATCAGTATTCCATACGAGTTTTTTAACATCTGATAATTCTGACACAATAATACAACTACAACAATAACTTAACGAAAACACTACAGGACAATGATCAGAAAACTCTGTCATATCATGAATGAAAAATTTGTCTAAGCTTGAAAAATTACTATAATGTGTTAATACATAGTCAACTGTACTCTGCGTACACTTATTTCTATATTTTGCATGGAAAGAACACTTTCCCGATTCTAGTCTACCATTGACTATTTGTATACAATTTTCCTTACAAAATGTTAATAATTGGTTGCCGAACGAATTTACGGTTTTATCATCATTATGCCTTAAAGGTAATTCACTTAAAGAGTCATCTAATGCAGGGACCGCTATAAATCTGTTTATATTCAAATCTTCAATCAAGTCTGATCTTTCACCTGTTCTAGAGTTAAAATCCCCTGTACAGTACACATATCCTATCTCGCTATATTTTCGGAAATCACTATTCAATTGGTCAAATAAGTCAATCTCAAACAAACAAGAATTCGGTGATTTATACAAGTTAGAGTCTTCTGGTGGAAAATAACAGATGCATATATAAATATCTTTATCGTAACCTAAAAACTCCCTTTTTAATTTAATCCACACAATTCCCTTATTATTTGAACTGACTATCTCAATTCCATGTGAAAATTCCTTTTTAAAATACACTACAATTCCCCCGCTGTTGCGTTTTGATCGTGAATTACCTTTAGGTCTAGGACAATTAAAATACTCATAACCGTTAATCTTAAGATTCGAAATCTTTGATGTCCAGGTTTCTGTTAACAAAATGAGATCAAATTGCGATATATATTCTAAAAAGTCATTGTCATTTAATTTTGAAGATAATCCCGGAACATTCCGTAGTATAATAACAAAGGGAAACATTCCAAAACTAAAAAAAAATATATGACTTTATTAATCAGGCCTCGACACTTTTTTAGCTTGTGGTAAGCCGGACCAATGGATTTGAAATTAGGGTGGTCCTTCCAGGGATCAGGTGGTCAATTATTATTATTATTATTATTATTATTATTATTATTACTATTATTATTATATCATTTTACTGCAAATTTAGAAAACAATATGCTTTACATTGATGACAAAGATGTATTATTAACCTTAAGAAAACAGATATTTAAGATATTTATTTTTTTTCTTATCAGAAATTAAGGAGAGCAAGATAGTAGGTATTCTATTGGGCAGATATTTTTGTCTCATTCAGAAATATACAACAGGGCTCTTATTTATGTTAACTTTTATATTGAAGTGATTTCTTCCTCAACTCAAGTTAGGTAATAGTGAAACCATTTTCTTACTGTTATTTTAATATTCATTGCTGATACGTGATACGACTTATAATTATGATAACTACATGTTTCTTTTATATGGTAACATTTTTAATAAAACTAATAAATTATCTTAAAACAAGGAAGTATCCAAAGGATAAAAATAATAACAACGTTTTATATAACTATAGTTTAGCTTATTATTTTTACTCATTTTTTATGAATAAAGAATTTTTACCTCCCTGCTGCTTGTGGGTTGATATTTATTTTTGACATTGAGTATTTTAACCCTTTAAAGTAATTTCTGGAGGAAATGGATCTTTATCATTAAACAGTTAAAATTAAGATAAGTAGCAAAGAATTACTAGATGTATTTTCCCTGTTACTTTTGTTTGCTGCCATTATTTAAGTATATGAAATTTTAAGTTGATCTGATATTCCATACAATCCATACCATGGTCGGATACCCACGGTTGATTTATATGTAACATAACATAACTGTTAATTGTTCCGCCGTAGATATCCGACAATGCATAATTACTAGCATCATTTGAATGAATTTTATTCCTTAATTGATATCACAAATTCTTAACTATTTAAATTGCATAAACAAAATTTTAGCGACTTAAAATGGAAGTGAACGTTTTTAACTAATCAGAGATTAATGAACTACATACATGTACATCGGACAAATAACTTTAAACGTTAAATGTTTATAACATGTTTTTGACCAAATCAACATTCTCCCAAATGAGCCTTGCATCAAAGAGAAAATTCAAGTGGTCAGACGGACCAGTGGCTTTTAAAATTAGGTGGTCCTTGCCATAATCAGGTGGTCTCGGACCAACGGACCACCGCTAATGTCGAGGCCTTTATGCGGGTTTTGTTACTGCGCTTCTAAAAAATTCCAAATATCCATGAATGATATTTTACAATACATGTATTTTATGTTGCCTTCGATTTATGTCCAAATTAATAAATGAGAAAATGTAAAGAATAAACGATTCTCCTAGAAAGATTTTGTCAATACTTCGAATATGTCCTACATAATGCTCCTGACACTATTCTAAAACATTTGAAAAAATCATTATATGCAAAAAAAAAACGTTTTGGCGATGCAATTTTCTTTATTTGGATTAATTTATTAATAAAACGATAACAAAAATATCAATTCGTTAATAAACCTATCCTCATGCATATTTGTTTTATCTATTCATGTTGATTATTTCATTAGAACTATTTCTACATTTTGCTACATTAAGAGATTGATTTTATATGAAATTGGATCAAAAATTGCTTTATAACCTGACTGGCCTTCATTTATCTCACTTTAGGATTTGAATAAACACACATGATCTGATACAAGACTGCTGAAGAAAAAATAAAATTTCCTCCCCCGTTGAAAATAAATAATCCATTTCAGTGACCTTGATTTACGCATGACCTGATAAAATGCTGTTGCAGAAATTGATATGCCTCCTCCATATGATAGTAAAGAATCAATTTGACTGACAATGCAACCAAGTGACCTACGTCCGCATTGAAAGATATCATACTAATTATAAGGTAGCGATATGGTTCTTATTTTACTCCAATTTGTAAATGCCGTATATAATTAAAGTATATACAAATTTGTATTACATTCATACATCAAAAATTATAAAAGAGTTTCTGTTACAGGAAATTACTAAAACGTCCTGTACATAACACTGGAGTTCTTTTGTACTTCTTTTATATATATTCTATTTTCATTACAATGAAGCATGCACAACCTTGTAAAAGTAAGTAATAGAAAGAGCATCGAAACACGAGGCTATCTGATTTGTACGAGGAGGCGTAGTTCTCGAGTATAAATCAGATTCCCCGTGTTTTTTATGCGTTTTCTCTTTTATCATAGACAAACATAAAAGCACGTTTCCTGTTGTCACAATATGAATCCCCAGAAAAAAGTAACCAATGAATGAGCATCTGAATATAATATTTCTATCACTTTTTCTTTATTTTTAACTTGCTTAATTATTTTACGTGCCTTTGAAAAATAATGTACGTTTTGAACAAATGTGTATACTTTTAAGATAGTATATAAACATGTTATAAGAAAGTTTTACTTTCAAAGATACTAGGATATAAACTTTCCAATGTCAGTAATCGGTAGGTCATAACGAGAAAGTCGATAGGTAAAATAGAAAAATAAATTCCATCAAAGAAAAAAGTAGAATAAAAAAGAAAATCTTTAAGACATAGTGAGGAATTTTGATAACATTATATCGTTTTATTGGTGATTACAATAATTTGTATATAAAACATTTGATAAAGTCACAGAAATTTGGCATTGTTTCTACGTTCCAATAACCGTTATTTCTTTTGTTTATATTCTTTGGAGACTTATTATTAATATTATTAAAGTACATGTATGCAGCTGCTATAAACATGTTTATTACCTGTCATAATTTCTGATGCAATGAAATATCAGTCTTTTGTTTTATTCATGTTTGTTTTCATATCGGCCTTATTATCTTTCACTGAAACATGTTTTCACGTATATTTCGGACATATGTTAATCAGGTCTAATGTACAATTTGAATTGGACAAGGTGGTTGACAAAATATACTAGAATGTAAATATAAAATTTATACAACATATTTTACAATTAAATACATATTATAGATGAAACATATATGATAAGAACCTGTCAGATAAAAAAAAAAACCTTTCAATCTTCTCCAAACCCGCTCTGCACTGCTGTTTTGTACGGTGTTCCGTTTGGGAAATCATGATTGTTTTATACCGTACATACCCACGATGCACGATGGAACGATGGTGAAAATTCGATGGTACGATGACACGATGATTAAATCACGATGATACGATGGTGAAAACACAATTATTTTTGCACATAGATCAAAGCAAGTTTACAGTGAGTACGTTTTGTCAATTTGTACTTTACTGCTTAACATTAAACATATTTTATATCTTAAATTATGAATTCATATATTAAACGGTAAGTTGAATTCATCATAATTAGCTCCAAAACAGTCATAATATGTCCTCTTCTTTTTGAGGAAATAAAGATATTATCATATTTTTCTTAACACCGCCGAGAATAAAGCATGTTTCATTGCTAATATTTATTTTCTCCAACAATTTGTCCACATTAACCAAATACATTTAATACGGTAAATATAGCTGGGTCTCCGCGATATTAACAAGCTATTTAAATTTACAAAGATACGATTTCTTTTATTTTTATCCTTTTCTTTTCATTCATTCTTTCTTTCTGTTTCATCTTTCTTATTCATCTTTCTCTAGAAATTAGACTGTAATCATTTTAAATGTGAACATTGTGAAATGTTCTGAAGCATTCTAGACCAGGTTATGTAGAAATTATGTCAGAATCTATAATTATTGCCGCCGACCATACGAACGAATCTGTGAAAGTCGTTGACACTGTGAATAATTATTTGGCATCCGTCCATAAGCTGGATGGTTCAGGTGCGTTAATAAAGCCATTTGATCTGGTCAAAACAGAAGCAACTCAGATTGCTGTGACCTATCCTTATAGAAGGAAAATCCATCTCTTAGAATTATCTGACTCTTGCAGTTTAAAGGTGAAAAAGGAGATGGATATGAAAAATGAATGTTTTGGTATTGATCGAATAAATGATAATTTAGTTGTTTCATTCAGAAAGCCTCCTTCTGTGAAAATATTAACATTTACTGGAACAATAGTTAAAACATTTAAGGGAAGTTTTACGGAATTTCCTGATTATGTTTCAGTAAATCAAGCCCAAGATTATGTGTATGTCTCAAACTGGGCATCCCCAGGCCCTGGTACAGTAATACCTATAACAAAAGAAGGAAATACCATGGCCGTATTTGAAGATGATAAACTTTACGGACCGCATGGTTCCTCAGTGGACAAGTATGGTTCAGTTTATGTGTGTGGGAGATTTTCACACAACGTGTTCCAGATACGTATCCGACACCTGCGATATAATACAAGAAATTTTAAACAATGGCGATGGTTTAAAAGGACCTCAGTCTATAACTTTTAATTAAGAGCATAATAAATTGTATATCGGAATGGAAAATAATGCTATTAAAGTGTTCCAAATATATTAATGATATGTCAATCATTGTTTACTGGAAATACACAATGGAAATAAAAGAAGTACATATGTCATGTATATGATTAGGAGAGAATATATTAGACGTTTTATGTGTTTGAACATAATATATTAAACGTTCTTTTATTGTCTTTTTTGCGTTATTTCATTCTTTTATTTACAAGTATGTTTAGTAAGATGTTTTTTCTTATTTATTTGAGATATGATCCGGATATTGAAGCAATAATAAATGAATAGATATAGATTATCAAATGATATATGAATTATATTATACAATTTGTAATTTTCTTTGTTATTTGTTTCGGTGTTGCACACAGGTCACACTATGCTGTGAAAACATTAGATCTGTGCACTATTGTATCAAAATTTGTGTAAATTATTGTTGTCGTCGTTTACAAAAATTAATTGCGGAAATTGTAACAGTTTGAAGACATTAATAAGTACAATGACTGCATGGTGCTAGTAAAAATGACTGTTTTTAACCAACTTTTAAGCCCCTTGGAATAAGAAAATATATCTTCTATACATATTTAACTAAACTTCTCTCATTTTCTTCTTGATGGTGGTAGCAGAAAGAACAGACCAAACTACCTGACCCCTGTGTTCACTCCGCGTCATTTATTTTACAATCTTTTTGAGTAACTAGGTGTGACTGTGTGTGGAAAATCTACAATGACAGAAGAAACAAAGTAACAATTATTTTTATTTATTTATTTAGTTATACAATCATGTCGCAATCGTTTAAAATAAACGATAACGGGATCAAGTATATAATAAGTACCAAACTTGAGACCAACGCCATCGAATCAGTCTCCCACATATGTGGGTTCCCTTATGGATGTTAGCTCATTCACGGGAGTAAGCTATGAAGCAGAATGTTGGTTGTTTTACCCAGGTGACTACGTATGCTTTCATTTAATTAAAGATTTTTCAGTTTTGATGTTAGCATTAAACGTCATTTTTGCAGGTGAAGAGGAAATCAAAATGTGATATTATGTTTACAAGTGTATCAGGGAATCTTACAAAAGAAGGAGAGTGGTGTCCTAATGGTTATTATTGTGTAGAAATATATCTACCTTAGGTGATCGAAAAAAAGGATACAATATTAATTGCACGTTTGCAACCTCAATTGCCCAATACACTGTACGTGTACAATGAACTGTATAAGTAAATGTTAATGGTGATACCGTTTCTACACTGTGGGTTAATGTGTCTTACTCTCAACCTAGTGATCATCATCGTGAATTCAAACCCTATACTATCGTCGTTTTTTTTCACAAGCATTTTCCTCATATAATATCAGTACAATGCAAGTTTCTGGAGCTGTCACACAATCAGTCTAAAGCTTAACTAAATCCTTTAGGGTATCAAAATCTTCATCAGTATTGATGATGTTATTAACCCGGTCTAGAATGCTTCAGAACATTTATAGTCTATTTTCTAGAGGAAGATGAATAAGAAAGATGAGACAGAAAGAACGAATTAAGTGGGGGGAAAAGATAAAAAGAAAAGAAATCGTATCTATGTAAATTTAAATAGATTGTTAATATCGCAGAGATCGAGCCATATTTACTGTGTTAAATGTGTCTGGTTAATTTGAACTAATTGTTGGAGAAAATAAACGGTCAGCAATGAAACCAGCTTCATTTTTGACAGAGTTAATAATGATCGAGCCATAAGTTGTTAAGGGTGTGGGTTCGAGTCCCGATAGAGGTGTGAGATATTTTGGTATGTGGGCGGGGCGTTTTAGTACCAGGTTTGTTCCTATTTTGGGCCTCAGTGTCGTTTACATCGTGATATGAACCTTGAAAAACTTTTCAGCAGTACTGTATATTTATATTTTAATTCAAAAACCTTTTTGATCTGATTTGATTAGAAGATAATCTTGATAACATAAACCAGTTTCAAGATCCGTTCAGGAGCACAAAAACTCGACAAGACTTATACCATGACCTGAATAGAGTATGATCTAACCAAAAATTACATACCTTGCGATTCAAATTAGTTTGTCAAAGGCCTTTATTGTGCCTCAGAAATGGTTTTATTTTTATTTCTTAAAAGCTATAGATTTATACTTAGTTTTGGTGGCCTGCTATAATTTCCAAGAAGTTACTCATTGGGCAATGACCTGAAACATCTTTTGCTTCTGTTGCATTTTGGCTATCAGTATAGTTGTATGATAATTGTAAGATTATTTAATTTATAGTGATTTAATACTGCTTTGTTTACATTTTGCTACTTCTTTGACACATAATTCGGCGCTACATTATTAAGGTGGTAAGTATGTATCACGCTCTAAAACAATTATTTACCGGTTGTAAAATTAATGTTTGCTATTTCTCAAGAAGGAAATAGATTTTTTCGTTTTAATGCCTTTGTAATTCGGATTTTAATTCAGCGCTTAAACAAAGTCACCTGAGGAAAATATTTATTCGTATTTGACCTATTGAACACAATTTTTAGTGGTGTACAATTCATAAAAATATCAGTCTGGTGTTCCGAATTTTCGTTTAAAAAATCCTCTCGAAATACTAAAATAATACCGTGAACAAGTCCACTATTTACAAAATATGGCGGCGGTCGCAACGGGGAAATCTTGGGAGATTTCTTTGAGAAAAACGTTCTTGTGCCAGTTGCTCTTGACAGGGAAAGCGCAGCGCAAGATATTTCAACACCAATTTGTATTGGTCTTACTTCAGTAGAAGGAATAAATCCAAAGGTTTGTCGTTTATGAATAACAAATGTTTAAATTTCGTGCCTGAGCTTGCTCCACAAATTTTGATCCTGTCCACATTTCTGGCTACCCGATCAAACCATTTAAAAGTAGCATATAAAATTTTGGAACTTCCAATATAACTTTGTTATATAATGCGACATTATTTTTCAGATAAGTCATGTAAGTCCCAGTTTAAAACCAAACCTGGGAAGAAAACGCACATAATTGTTCCCCATTCTTTAAGTTCTTAAAACGTTTAATTAAATCTTGCAATATCGAGGTTTTATTGATATTGTAAGCCCCGTGCGGAGTGCTAGGAAAACTCGTGTTTTACAAGGTCTCACTGAGCATAATTGGGCGATATGAAAAAATCAAATTCTACGATAACACAGGAAAACATGTGGTTCGCATAGAGGGTGAAAGTCAGAATATACAAGCAGAAATATCTTTTGTTTTGCTTAAAGTGACGATATTTTTTCCTTTATATTGTCTTAAAAAGGTATTATCTTTTGTGTAACGGGCTTAAAAACACTGTAACAAAATATTTAAAAAAAGATATTTTTAACCAATTTTAGTCCTTAGCCCCACAATTATACGAGAAAACAGGATATAATGTAAATTGTTCCTTTTCAAAATGATCAATAAGTGCGAAGAAATAAGTCTATTGATATGTTATGATAAATATTGACTTATTTACTAAAAACTTAAAACCTATAAATTTAACTTACATATATATGTCACTATTCGGCTATGTCTATTAATGAAATTTTCTTGGTAAAAATAATCTGTCGAAGAGTACTCCTGAACAATCTGCTTCTTTTTTATTTTGATAATTTTGGTAACGATTCGTTCACAAATCAAAACGTTAAATTCATATTTATGTGATTTCAAGTCAAGTGTTCTTATGTTTGACTAAAGCAAGCGGTTTATTTGGAATACAATTTCTGTCCATAAGAAAATAAAAGAGTGCACGCAAAAAACATACCTCCTTATTAAGGTTGTCATGTAATGTTTATCAGAAACCTTATTGCAGTTATAATTGCAAATAAATAACAAAGTTGTTCATGCAGTTCAAATCACAGATCCTCAATTCACATCGAACGCAGGTAATAGAAAAGATATATGTTTCCTTCCACAATTCCGATGATTAAAATTAAATCACAAATAAAAGGATTCGGTTTCGGGTTGACATATTCGTTACGTTTAGACTTCTGACCGCGGTTTAAACAAACATTTCTAGGCCAAACATACTTCTTGAGCAATCATTTACCTTGACTATGGACATGTTGAGAACGAAAACAACTAAATACTTAATGCGATTTTGATCATTTTGCATATTGTTGTTCATGATGCGTTAAATTCGAACATTAAGTTAAATAAGTCAGCAGGTCACACCATGTACCAAAACACGAGTTAATAATAATGCAATAGCGTATCAAACAAAGACTGCAAGTACGGTTTCTTTTAATTATAAGAACTTGAAATTTGTATATCCAGCTTTGATAACAATATGTACATAATACACCCATATACATTGGTGATATAATTGAAGTAAACAGAAACAACGTTCAGATTTTGATATTGATTTTATATAGTATAACGGTAAGTAATTGAACGAATAATCTTACACGACATATATCAGTTTTTATAATTAGGTCGTTGAATTAACAAATTAACAGACCATAAATAAATTAATTTTGACTTCAAGGAAAATAGTACACAAAAGTACATGATCATTGAATAAAATATCATACATGGTAAAAATATCCAATATACAAACACTTACCATTGTTGCTCGCAATTTGACATTTTCATTTTTGAAAACTGTTTGTGATTCAATGTACATGTATATGATCGTCAAGTTAATGTCAACTCTACTGAGGAATCTCACAAATGAAGAACATTCGGGCAGAACAGTTTCCGTTGTAATTATGATATCTTTCAAATTGATTGTGTCTGATTCCACATAGTCGTAAACATGTATAAGAACCTACATTTTTAGGATAGCCTCGTAACCAGATGACATATGCCTTTGTGGATCCATGAGTAAATTTCCATTTAGAATCGATACTTCTGCCGTCAATAAATATGTCTTCCTTTACATCATTTGCAATGATCATTTCAGTAACGACGCTATTATGTTTCAACCCCGAATCAATATGAACAAGGTAGCCTCCGTCACTCTTACAAACAGCTTCTGCATCAGTATGATTCTTAGCAACAGAATACAGTTTCAGACAAAATCCTTTTGTGGTCATCTGATGACTAACTGGACAAGACTTTTCCGTCTTGTTTTCACTTCTACCTTCGCAAATGCCGGTTTCAGTTTCTTCTCGAGGAACGGTCTGAGTTTCCTTGCCTCCACAGCGTCTGGTACCTGATTTTGTTGAAAAAAAATCAGTTGACGTAGCGCCACATGCAGTCCATTCTGACCACGCGGTACACAAGTGATAATTTTCTATCACCCTTCCAATCATCGTTATCAAGGAATCATTAAATTCACGACCGTAGGACACAAGCGTATGTGCGTCCAGATGTTTCCAGGCTGTTCCATTACGTTTCAACAATTCGGCATGACAATAAGTTCCAGTCAGATCTATCACCAAATTTATGAATATAACAGAAATATATGCATTCATTGTCCCAGTTTGGCTTTGCCTTCCTTTCAGTTAATAGAATTAAAAACTGTTTCTTGTCCACAAAATAACTTTCAACACTAACTTACACATGAAAACTAAAGCCAATGAGAGTGTGTTCATAAATAAAAAGCAAGCCATATGAATACAAAATATAAATACAAATGGGAGGATACATTTGTTTTATAAATTGTTATCTGTGAGATCAAAACTGATGAAATACTAAAAACTAAACAAAACAAACGAAAATGCACTACCCATGTAAATGTAAGTTCAAAAACAAACAAAACAGAATGTAAATATCGTCGCGTTGCATGTATCTCTAAAGCTTTATTGCATTCGGTCATTGTATATTAATATGAAGAGTGTCCATATTATGGTGTGAATTTCGAATAAGTAAGGTCAAATTCTTTTGTCAAAACTGAAGTTGTTTTAATGTTTTTTTTAAAACGGTTTGTAAAACAAATCAGATAAAAATATTGCCTAGTATTTTGAAATTGCGTCACTTCAAAGAGATTTGTTTATCTATCGTAGAATGATTTTTGTATGCATTTAATAATATAGTGTCGGGTTTAAGTGATTTATATTGTTTAATTGAAATTGTTGTTCTTGTAGTGTTAAACATTTCGTCAGAAATTAACTTGAAATAATTTTGAGTTTGAGTTTGAGTTTATTCTAATTTCAATGTGTAGCTTGCTCAAACCGTCATTTTATATTTTACTTCTGTGCGTTCAACTTATTATAATAATATAATTTATAGATTTACAAAAGCAATGTTTGTAAAATTATAGATTTGAAAACTAAATTTCAGAAACAGCAATATAATACAAATATAATGTGAATAATTTTAAATATTTAGTGTTCAACAATCGCACGATAATCAAATGCACGTTGAATCACAAAGGAGGTCATGTCTTTAAAATGCAATTAGATAAACGGGTATATATCCCCAAGCTTGGCACCGGTGCCTTATGTTATTTATTACTATGGAGCTATTTTAACTAATGTATACTAATAATTATACTGCGCTACGTAAGGCATGTTTTGTACGTGCTCATTTTTCCTCCTTATTCAGAATAGACATGATCTACGTACGCAGCCATAAATGAAGTGTGCAAAATTAGTGCAAACATATTCACATAGAAATGTACTGTTGTATTCTGACCTGCGCAATGATATCTTTTATTTCATGTGGCAACGTTCAAAACAGTGCTATGACAGGGAAATGTGAATGGAATGAGCTAATAAATATACAAAGAAATATGTTTTCTTGTGTAATTCTGCAACACACGTGAATACTAGCTCACGTTCATATTTTTGTCGCAGTTTCGAGTGTAATAGTTTTGTTTACCCCTTGTTCGTTACACAAGCATTCACTGCATTTTACCATTTTACACAATGCTAGGCTGTAACAAAGTGATAAATTGTTTGTGCAATTTCACTGTAGAATTACTCTAAGACATACAATATAATTAGATTACACAAAAATGTTGTTTTTAAAGGGATTCCAACTTTATGTTTTGAACTGACAGGATAAGAAGTATTTTCGAGATTTTTATACAATTTGATGTTTTCCAGGATATTCCTGCTTAATATGCAAAATGGCATTTTTAACATAAAACGGCCTGAAAATTGCAATAAAGGTTGATTTAAAATTCATAGTGCATGTCTTTATTTTCCCTTTGTTTAACCACATTTAATGAACCGGTTGATTTATGTAAGATTTTCAAATTTTATTTCTTTAGGCTTTTAGACTGTACTGGCCAGAATTCTTTTTTTTATTTTTTTAAATATAATCTAAGTAGCGCGTCTTATCCTCCCATCAAGTATTTTATATACAAACAGATTCACTAAAAGTCTGCTTTATAACGAGGTCCAGTTGTAAAGAGCTCATAAAGAGATAACAGTGTAGTTAACTAGTCAGTAAGCATCATAACTTGTACTAACATATTACAGATATACCAATTAAAGCCTGCTTTGTTTTTTAAGATTAATAATAGTTGTATTGAAGATATCACCAACAAGATTAACATAACTTTCTAACACAATCGTAAAGGCTCAATTGTGTATATTCTTGGGTGTATATTCTTAAAAACAAGTTATTTTTAAGTCATTTATTAAAATGAGATCATCCGTTCTGTTTAAGAAGTTTACTGATATAAAGAAAAGATAAGTACACAATATATCAAAAATGTGCTTCTGGGCTCAGTTTGACAACAGCTACATCGGGAAACATTTGTTTAAACTTAAAAAATGGCTGTTAAGCCCTACGCAGTTTGTGTTATTGTAAATATAAATTCTTTAATCATTACAATGGTTATCAATATTAATAAGTTGTCGTTAAAACTTTAAAATAGTCTGACTGCCAAATCAGCAATCCATTTCAAAGTTTTGAAGAATAAAACTACTTACTACTTTTTTCAAATCAATACGCAAAATATGTTTCACTGCAGTAACAAAACAACATTTTATAGTGAAAATACGGAAAATCAAAATACTCATTTTATTTCATCAATATTTTTCAATATTTCATATATCAGTATAATTATAATAAAAACGGAAATTATACGTGAACATATGGAAAATGAAAATACGCATTTTATTTCAACAACATTTCTCAATATTTCATATATAAGTTTATAATAAAAACGGAATATATATCACTTCTCCAAAATATCATATTCAAAAACCAGTTTTGTTGTTATGATTTTTGTTTCGAAGGAACAAGTTAAATTCTATCGTTTCAAATTATTAAACTTTTTTCCACTTAAGTATAGCTACAATCAGATGATAAATTATCATGTTGCATTTGAAACTATTGAAATTTAAAATTAATAATTATCCTTTTAAAGTTCTGTGTTTGCAATTATTTTTCAAAGGATTGAATAAGTAAGATAAGAACTGTTCCATCTGCATTTTAATTGTGTTTTAACCCTTTACCTCATATATACGCCGTTTCGGCGCCGTCCCCCATTCAAATGTTAAATCAGGGGTTTGCCAGAAAGGGGATGTGCCCCCTTCTGTTTGGGGGGTTTGAAGGGGGCGGAGTCCCATTCATCGCCAAGAAAATTGTGGACTTGTGAGAGGGTAAAATCATGTTAATCATAAGGTAACGTGTAACCAACGCTGAAAAGCCTTTGACTCTATCTCAATCCCTTGAGAAGTTGCAGCACTTTGAATGAATTTTGATGGAAAAATCGAGGCAAAATAGTGATTTTTGGCAATTTTGAGATGTCCCCTCGTTGCCATGGTAACAGGAAATTTAAGGCTGAGCATGTCGTTACACAGGCAATAGTCCAGTCAACATTTGTGCCAAGTTTGATTAGTATTGAAGCATTTTTCATAGTTTCATAATAGTTTGAACTTGTAACAGGAGGCTTTTCAGTGAAAACGGCAATTTTTCACAATATGCTAATGAGGGAAAGGGTTAACTAAAAAAAAAAAAATGTTACAAAACAACAATTTTTCATAGACCACATGTTAACATGAAAACACTAGATTATGGGTGATACCAAAGTTTTTCATCATTTTTTGTTAAAGAGGTATTTTGCAAACATCACCAAATTACTTACTTCATTCCCGGTTATAGGAAAGGAATCATAGGTTAGCAGTTGTCCTTTTTCCATATAGATATAAACATTGATAGTCAGATCGGCTTTTAGGATAACCAAGATACCAGTGATGAAAATATGTGCTTGTGGACCCATGTGAGAACTTCCATTAAGGGTTACTACGCTTTCCATCAATGTAAATATCATTTTGTATATCATTAGCTATCAACAAAGCCTTTACACTCTCATACTTTTGATACGAATCAATGTGAACGAGGAAGCCTCCGTCACTCTTGCACACGGCTTCTGCACCCGAATGAGTTTATTTGTTCATATACAATTTTAGGCAAAATCCTTTCGCGGTCGTATGATAACGTAAAGGCAGGAAACCTTCGTATTATTTTCATCGCTACCTTCACAATCGCCGGCTTCAATTTCATCACGATGACCATATCTTACTCCCTGTCCCTCACAACGCCTGGTTCGAGTTTTGGTTGAATAGAAATCAGCTGACTTTGTTCCACATTCAAACCATTCTGACCAGGCACTGCAAACGTGTTAATTTTCTATAACCCCCCCCTCCCGCCAAATCATCGTTATAAGAAAATCATTAAATTTCCGACAAGTAAGCGACAATAGTACGTGCGTCCATATTTTTTCCTGCAGTTTAGAACTATCACTGAAGCTATAAATATAACAAATATGTTTGCCTTCATTGCCACAGTGTGACTTTGGTCGCAAGTAAATGAAGATATTAACTGTCAAAAATAACATAATCACAACTAAATCAAACAATAGAATGTTCAGCAAAGCTACGTGAATACATGATACAAGTACAAATGGGTGGATATTGTTATATTCAAATTTTTATCTGTTAAATAAAAAAACACAAGAAATACCACAAAAACACAAAACAAAGATGGTCTTTACAAAACCTGCGTATACATGTATCTAGAAGAAAAAAAAAAAACAACTGCGATGTCATGCATTCAAAAATCATATGCCACGTGCAATATTCATTGAAATAAAGATCTAAATGAAAGAAGGTTATATGAAGCTAAATTGGTAATGTACCCACCTTAAAATTTATTGATATGTAATTCTTTATGTCATGATCAAAGATAACAAACTGGCACTTTTCAATAATATTTCGTTATCATTTGGAGGTTTTTTTTAAATGGCAAGAGAGAAAAGTATCGCACTTAACTTATCTATGAAATATTAGTTTTCGTCCTTCTGTTACATACTAAATGAATAAAGAAATTTGACTTATTCAGCTAAGTAAAAGTGAAATAAGTTTAAAATTCAGTAAAATAATAGGATATGCTTTAAACCAGATTCATTTAAATCGTGCAGCTGATATAAATTACATCAAACCATGAAATTTGTAAACCTTGAAGATCAACAAACCTTTACAGATTGGGTTTGATTGAGTCAGCTAATGTTCATATATGGTGGTAGTTAATACAAACTACCGTTCAAGTCCCCTAGTACTAGAAATAAACATATTCATAAATGAATCTCAAACACCGTTTGATAATTTATACATCTGCAGATGTTACAAAATTGTAATTTCACCGTTACCATGTTTGAACGTTGAATTCTGCTAAAAACGGTGCTAGGGGGCGTCTAGTACTGTCCATTAACAGGCTAGTATGTTGTTGTGGGGCTTCTAGTTTTTCTATTTTTACTCTTTATTTGATAAAATTCTTGAAAATAGAGAAGAAAAAAATCGGTAAAAAACAGTAAAACAATATTGCAAATATGATGTAATTGAAATCTTAATACTAATATTTCATTTTTTTTCTACAAATTAAGGTTGAACCGATGATAATAATCAAGCAGGTTGCTTCTTTTTATCTATGGCAAGGCTTCTTAACTAATATTATCAAAGATTTATTTCATGAATCCTTAAATCTGTATTAATAAACATTATGAAAAAAAATCAGTTCACAGCTAGTTTAATCTTATGAGGATGTTTTTAATGAGACTGGCAATAGTAACAGTCAATCTTTATATTTCATAAAAAGACAACTCGGTTTCCTGAGGTACATTTAAATAAATATGACACAAAAAATTTACATAGGTGACTTCAAACTAAAAAGAAGAATATTGTTTCTAGTATTGTATCTTTCTCTATTAAAGTAAGAGAGTATAAGAGTATTATTGTCATATATATTATTGTATAGAGTATATCCCTACACCCCCATCCCAAAGACCATTCTGACAGACGGATAATGGAAGAATGACAATGAAATCATCTGACTTTATTAAATGTTCTACACGGAACAATTACATTCGTTCTAGTAAAATTTAGTTTTAAGAACGATTCAAAAGATTTGATTTGTTATTTGCTCTTTAATTATTAAAAAAAAAAAACGAAAAAAAAAAAAAAAAACAAGAAGTGTACTACACCTTGTCCAATCCATTCCCTTAGCGTGAAATTGCCTAAAATATTTAGTGTGGTATTATTTTTTAAAAAAAAGAAGATATATTGGTTTTGCATATGTTGGTATATTTTCAATTTTTATAATATAACTGTCATTTTAATTGCATAATTAAAAAGTTTCATTAATTGTTATTTTCATCAAAATAATTAGTTTCTATATTTTATTACATGCTATTCGGTGGTTTATAGAAATATATAAGTGGTTTAAAACTGGTAATTTCACTGTTTGAAACAGTGAAATTACCACTTTGATAATTTCACTGTTTTGAATTTAAGCCCCTTACGTTGTTTCAGTGAAATACCAGCGTGCACAGTACTGGGTACCAACTTAATGACGTGACGTCGTAAATGACGTCACATTGTATTATTATTTGGCGCGCTTTTCATTCAGTATTAGGTTTAGTGTCTTTTTAAAACGTTTCTTTGCATGTAATAAAAAGAAAATTTGTTTAGTTTAGTGTAAGATCAAAATATATTTCACCTTGTGAACACCAAAAGTTCATATTTCACTCGTGGCTGCGCCACTCGTGAAATATACATTTTGGTGCTCACTCGGTGAAATATATTCCGATCTTATACTGAACTAAACAAATATCCTCTATATCTTTTTTCATATCTGTTTTATCTAATTTAACTCGTTCTTGCTAATATGTCTTATTCTTCACGATGAAATAAAGAAACAAAGAACAATATTAATTATATTCATAAAACAATACAATTTCTCATTAAAGGGTATAAAGCTTTATCTAATGAAATATATATATTTGTTTAAAAATCAATTAATAGAATCATGTGTTGTTTGCATTTTCTAATGGTCAATTCAACATAGAATGTTTCTGTTATTAAACACACATGGATTTGCCCGTGAACAGAATACATACAACTTTTCGGAACAAAATGAAATGCTGCTATTTCTTATTTTTGTAGGATTTGAATGGTCCAGCAATGATTTCATATATGACTCTATGCAATTCATTTTGTCATTTTAATTGAATTGATTCATTACAGGATTGAGAATAATACACCATCAAACAATAATTAAATTGAGTTTTTCATTGACGGCAACTAATGTTTATTCGTTTGTAGTTTTCAGATAAAAATGAGTGCAATATGTAAGAAGACAGTATTCACCTTATATTCACATTGTTTATACTTTTTAGTATAACTTAACATCCTCGTCAAACTGTTCATTTGAAAGCAACATGTATACAGCAAGTAGCCGATTTCTGACATCGTGTATTTATAGAATTGTCTCTGCAACAGACCAAACCTCACGACTAAATGTTAAACATGTACATATCGTTATAATTTGGGTAATATATCATTGTTTGGGGGACTTGTACACCCATTTAACGACTGTTTTTTAAGTATATATTTGTTTTTGGTTGCACAATGTAAATGACTGAGTTGCAAACAAAATTGTGAATGAACTTGAAAGTTACTAAACTGCGTCAAAATGCAGGAACACTAACAAAGTTTACGAACGCACTTTCCATTTTCAGAATGAAAACAAGACGGTAGCACTCACATATACCTAAAGCTTAAACGCATTTATAAGTATTAACGACGAATACATGAAACTTTATTTCCTAATTTGCATAAGCCAGTTTTATTTACATTTTAAGTTATTGCAGCAGGTAGTGTCATTTTTGTAGAACAAGTATCAAATCATTAACTAGAATAAATACATGAGCAAATGTGGAATATTTGAAGTTACTTTTACAAGTTAACGAATGCTTTATTGTAATGGAAATTAAAAATATATTCGGCACATTTTTAATACAAAAGAATTACAGTGTTATGTACAGGGCATTTTAGTAATTTCATGTTTTGAAAAAAAAACCTTCAATTTTCGACAAATAAAAAGATAAGCATTTACTTCACCACACATGCTTGTTTATAATTATATATTCTGGTCATGAAATTAACAGAAACTCGTTTATCATTTTTGATGTATGAATATAATACAAATTAGTATATAAATTAACTATATACGGCAATTACAAATTGGAGTAAAATAAAAACCGGAGATCACTTGGTTGCATTTTTTCAGTCAAATTGATTCTTTTCATGGAAAAAGGCATATTGTTATGAAAATTGAAACTAGTTTTTACTAGGAGAGTATTCTTTTAGGATGGTATATCTGGACAACATTTCTAAGCTGGTTAAAATATTTATGTTAACTTTTACTCATTTTCTGTTGTAAAACAATTGAGTCATTAACAGTCCAGGACATTGGCACAGCTCAGTTATTTTTAGATTATGAACATGCCTCATTCCAAATTTGGAAAGGTCGCGCAGACAAAGGTCGCGCGACACTTAAGGTCGCGCAATAGGAAAGGTTGCGCAGAATCACCTTTTCCAGGCATGCTAGTTCCAAATATGGAGAGGTCGCGCAATAAGAGGTCGTGCAGACTAAAAGTACAAGGTTTAAGTTATTTTTAGCCCTTCAGCAACTCAATTGTTGTTAACAAAGCATAATTTGGTCAAATCAGATTTTATGAATGGGATTCCTTACTGCTTTATCTATGTACAGGTTACTTGGTTCAAATGTTGAGCTGTATGTTGTAAAGCTGGAGAGATTATATTTCTTTTGTTTAATGAATTATCAGCAAGTATTATAAGTTTATAGAAATGTCAATCAGTAGTAAGTGTATTGGTCTTATAAGCCATATATAGTACATATATCTTTATTACTGCAAGTATATTTTGCACTATTAAGTTGCATTATTGGACAGATAATAATTATGCTATTGAGTGTTAACATGTAAATTTATATAACTATTATGTATTTTTGTACTTATGTTTGTATTGTACAACAGTCTGTATACCTGAACTAGTTGCAGGCCATTTTGAACATTGTTAAGGCATTGTCAGCACTTTAAATAGGTTGCGCAACATTCAGGTCGCGCAATGAGTTGTGTGCCAAACTGGTTAGCGCAAGTGGGTCGCGCGACAATCTACTTTTGCACACCACCCTAGCTGCGCAAACAGAAGGGTATATAAGCTGGGAACTTTTCTAGCTGGGTGGGTTTTTGAGGAGTTTTGGAGTGAGTTGGGGTTTTGAGTTGGAGTTGGTTGAGTTGAGTTAGTTAGTAATTGAAGAAATGTATTTGTTGAAGTTGTTAAGAATTTTACTTTGGTTTTGACTGTTGATAGAAAATAAAATGATGCATTATTTTGATTTACTGCAATAAATATAATCCTGCTTTCACTTGGACTTGACTTATTCATATTACCAGCATAGAGAAATGGTTGACTTTTAAGCGAAAAGAGTGAATAAACATAACTTTTCACAAAAGAGAAGTTTTCGTAACAATATTATTTATGCAACAGCCTTTTTCAGGTCATGTGTATTTATTTTAATTCTAAAGTGAGTTAAATCAAGGTCACTGAAATTGATTATTTATTTTCAAATGGGGCAGGAAACTTTATTTACTTCAGCAGTCTTTCATCAGATTATGTGTATTTATCAATGAAGGCCTGTCAGGTTATAAAACTTATAAAAATCTTTATTCAATTTCATATTAAATCAATGTCATAATTTGACAAAAATGTATCGATAGTTCTAATGAAAAAGAAACAATCTACATGAATAGATGAAGCAAATATGTGAGACGATAGGTTTTTTTTATAAATTTATTTTGAAATTTTAACGTTTTATAAATCTTTAAATATGAACATGAAATTTGAAATTGAACTATTCCGATCGCCTAAATGTTCTATCACTGAAATTAAAAATATAACAAATTAATACTACTTTTTTAAATGTCATAAATGTTTGGTTTACCTGCCGATTTTTTGTTGTGACCTCTCGATTACTAACGTTAGCACTTTTATATCCTAGTATAGTTTTAAGTTAAACATTCTTATAACAAATCTACAAACTATTTGAACATTATACACCTTTTTTCAAAACGTACATTACTTTTCAAAGGTATATAAATCTTTTATTTAAATGCCAAATAAAGCAAACAGTTAATAGATATTTTATGAAATGTTCAGTGATTGTGCACTATATAAGTACAAATGACGACATAGTAACATGGTTATTGAGATAAATATAATATTATAAAGAAAATAACAATTCTCATAAAACCAATTTTCAAACACAAGCTTTGCGAAAGAATAACTTTTTTCAAATCAATCAACTTTTTTTCACTCAAATATAGCCAGTGGATTAAACTTTAATACAAATAAGTATTTACATTCAGATAATAAATATGAAACTACTGAAATGAATAATTAATAATTAGCCTTTGGAAGTTCAACGTTTGAAATTTTGCTTTTTAAATTTTAGGTTAGTAAGACAAGCACCGTTCCATTTGCATTCAAATTTAACTTTAAAGAAATATTTCGCAAATATAAAGATTTTCCCCGTGACATACACCGTTATATGTAAGGAATCGTTCGTTAGCAGCTGCCCTGTTTCCAGTTAGCCCTAAACATTGAAGGTTAGGAACACTCGTAGGAAAGCCAGGATACCAGTGGAAATATCCACTTGTTGATCCATATGAAAACATATATTGAGAATTTATACGCTTGCCATCAATGTGTACATTTTCTTTGATATCATTGGCGATCAGCATAGCCTTTACACTCTCATACTTTTGGTCAGAATCAATGTTGACGAGGTAGCCTCCGTCACTCTTGCACACGGCTTCTGCAGCCGGATTAGTTTTTCTGTTCTTAGACAATTTTAGGCAAAATCCTTTCGCGGTCTTATGATAACTGACAGGACACGAAACCTTCGTATTTTCATCCCTACCTTCACATACGCTGGCTTCAATTTCGTCTCGATGGCCATATTTTGCCCCATGTCCCCCACAACGCCTGGTTCGAGTTTTGGTTGAGTAGAAATCAGTTGACTTTGCACCACATTCAGACCATTCTGACCACGCAGTACATACATGATAATTTTCTATTACCCTCCCAATCATCGTTATAATAGACTCATTAAATTCCCGCCCGTAAGCGACAAGAGTATGTGCGTTCAGATTTTTCCCTGCAGTTCCATTCCTCTTCAACACTTCAGCGTCACAATTTGTTCCGATTAGCACTAACACTGAAGCTATAAATATAACAGATATGTTTGCCTTCATTGTCATAGTCTGACTTTGGTCGCAATTAAATGAAACAATATTAACTGTCCAAAAACATATAAGTTCACTCTAACTTTCAAATCAAAACTAAATCCAACAAAAGAATGTTCATAAATATAAAGCAAAGCTACGTGCATACATGATACAAATACAAATAGGATGATAATTGTTATATTCAATCTATTCAAATTGTTATCTGTTAAATCAAAATACTACAAGAAACACCACAATAACACAAAACAAAGGAGGCCTTTACAAAACCTGCGTGTATCTAGTTTTAAATAAGGAAAAGAAGAAAGAAAGATGTAAACAACTGCAATGTCATGCTTTCAAAAATCTTATGATATGTGAGATGTTCATTGAAATTAACATCAATATGCATGGAGCTTATATGAAGATAAATTATATTGATATGCAAATCTTTGCAATGATCAGCTTGAAACAGATACCAAACTGGTACTTTTCAATTATATTTCGTTATAATTTTGAGAGTTTTCAAATGACAAGAGTGAGAAGTATAGCACATTACTTATCTATGAAATGATAGTTTTTCTCCGTCTGTTACATACTTAATAAAAGTACAGGGAATTTGACTTATTCAGCTAAAACATAGAGCCTTAAGTAAAAGGGAGATATGTTTAAATTCAGCTAAATATTAGTTGATGCTATAATCCAGATTCATTTGAGTCGTGTAGCTGATATAAACCACTGAAGATCGTCAAACTGTTGCAGATAAGGTTTGATTGAGCCAGCTTATGTTCATATGAACGAGACTGAACCTTCCGCCACAAAGCGGACTGTCATAACGAACAGCCTTGTCAAAAATATCGCCAAATCAATTAAAAGAGAAAAAAACTCATAATATTTCAACTATGTTTATCGTCATTCATTCTGAGAGTATGACACTTTGACTATTGTAAAAGGTGTAAATTGCGCCGGACAAGGTGTTTAACATTAATCACAGCCCAAAACCGACAAATGAGTCCCATCAGATTTGAACATGTTTTGAACATTCGTGATGTCTGGATATTTATGGTTCGATCACCTTGTTTGATGAAAAACGTACTGAGGGGGCTGTTTATTCTTTTCCTGTTTTTGTCTGCCACTACAACATTTTCAATGTAATATTAGCCGTGTATATGAAAAAGGGCAATGGCAGATCCTTTTTTTTACATTTCATCACAAAGACCTGTTGACGAACTCTAAGTGAAATTAAATTCTAAAACCAAAAGCGGATCGCCGGGCCTAAAACGGGCAATGGCAGATCCTTAATATGTAGACTATAGATATAGATCTAATTATATTAATTCAGCATAATACCATATGCTTTTTAGTAAATAATGATCTAATATATCACCTATACGAGTTTGAACGCCAGCGACCCCTGCTTTTTATTTCATGAATTTGATACCCTTGTTTGAACATGCAAGTAGCACCACCAATTCGAAAAGAATGTGATTTAAAGTAGCCATCTCTTAGGCCAGCGAAAGACAAAGCCTTTTTCAGCACAGCATTAAATTGATAAGTAGTTAAAGGACTACCGTCAAAATGGCAAAATAATTGATCAGTCAATTTTGGCCTATATTTAAGATAAGTCCGCACATGATGATAGCAGAATCTGTTACTATCATCAAACGTGATATCAACCTGGGTACCCGCTCCTTTTTGATCCGATTTTGACCGGCAAATGTGCAGCCGGATAGACTTTTCGCCTAGATATAAATTTTCGTATCTTAAGACAGATTGGTTAGTTTTGTTGTTTACAACCGCAAATTCACTTACTCGTAATAAGGCCACATGAGCTAATGAGAATGCAGCTGAAAACAAAATTGCTTCATATTGTGATCGGCATACATGAGTTAAAGACTCAATCAACTTTGCTAATATCTCAAGAGTAATCGGGGATCTTGTATCGAGGGTTTTTCTAGTTCTCCGTAAACCTTCAAGCAGCGATTTTATTAAAAATTGCTTAGTAGTATCTAACAGACTGTTTACCTTACACTTATAGCTTATAGCAGCCACGTGACCACTCACAGTAGAGTACGAGTATTGGTTTAAAGACATATGAGCAATATATGCTGCCACAGTAGTGGTAGCAGGTGGCCAAACCGTGCCATAGTTATTTTGGCGGGAAAATCGCTCAAAAGAAGAAATTCCATTGCTGTATTTTTTCTGTGTATTTTCTGCCAGGGAGCTTTTTAACAGTCTGTCAATTTCTGGTTCAAGATTTGAAGGAATTGCGGCGGTACTGGAGTGGGCTGCTTCGAAGCATGTACTGGTAGCGATTTGTAAAGGCGTTGCCACTGAAAACGACTAATAGCATCACAAATGGTGTTATGTTTTCCCTGAATATGAACTGCTTTAATTTGAATGTTGTTTTCTAAAGTCAATAACACCAGAAACCTCAATAAATGCATTACCCTTTGATTTTTTGATGACTTTTTGTTTAAAATTCCCACCAAAGCTTCATTATCGGATCTCAAAATGATTTTGTCGTTTCTCAGCTCCTGACCCCAAATAGAAAAAGCTAAACAAATGGGCACCAACTCTAAGAAGGTTATGTCAGTAAACATAGTATTGTCCCAGTACGTGGGCAAACGGAAAACCGACCAACGACCTTGAAAGTAACAACCACATCCTAAGTTTTTATTCCCGGATGAATCGGTGTACAGCTCTATTAATGTGTCTTCTGACCAATTTAATGCGTTAAAGGAAAGTGAACCGTTGAAATGCTCCAGAAATTGAAGCCAGACTCTAGCATCTGCACATATGCCAGCAGTTACCCTAATGTAATGGTGTGGTTTGGATACTTTGGACATTGCATCATAAAATCTACGGTTAAAAGCCCGACCCGCTGGAATCGCTTTACAAATAAAGTTTAGCAAACCTACCACAGACTGAAAGTGCTTTAATCGGACTTTCTTGCTTCTTGCAAGCAAATGTAAGGCATTACTGGCTTTTTCAATCTTTTCGCGGGGTACTTTGATAGTTTGGCTGACTGAGTCCAATTCGAGACCTAAGTACACTAATTTTGTGACCGGCCCGATCTTTTTTTCCTCACAAAGTGGGACACCTAACTCAGCACAAATGGATTCAAATGTGTAAACTAATTGTAAACATTCAAAATATGAAACGCCAGCCATGAAGAAATCGTCTAATAAATGGTTTATATTTTGACTATTAGCAGTTTTTGAGACTAACCACTGAATAAATGTTGCAAATTTTTCAAAAATATAGCATGAACATGAGGCACCCATTGGCAGCATCTTCTGAACCCAATAACCAGCATTAGTTTTTATACCCAACAAACCAAAATTGCCCGGCCATATAAGACATAGATTGAAGGCCGATTTTACATCGGCTTTAGCCATGTATGCCGATCTACCAATACGTTGTACGATGTCGACAGCATACTGTACATGACAGACAGACTGTTCAATAAAATCATTTACACTTGACCCATTTGGGAAAGACAAATTAGTTATTAAACGCCATCCACCAGTGTTTTTTTAGTATAAGGCCAACCGGATTTATACGAAGGTTTGATTGGTGGATAAGGAAATGGTCCTATGATTCTACCTAAATATATCTTCATATAACTTCAAATTTAAAATCTGACTTTCTTGCCTAGCAGATAGCACATTGTTTGACCTAATTGGGACTTTATGGCCCTTGTAATTCAATTTAAAATCAGTCTGAAATCCTGATAATAAAAATTTTGCATCAAGTTTGTTTGTGTATTTCGATAAATTTGCTGCAAACCTGCATATCTTAATTGGCGAATTGCCCAGGACCCACAGTTCTGTTATAAGCCGGTGTTCGCGCAGCATTGAATTGAGACCTGAAACGGATATTATGAGCGTAAGTACCTGGTCTTTTGTGCCGCTGACTTGGTCTTAACATAACATTAGAGGGGCGCTGAAAACGAGGACCAGCCTCACCACTCATATTACAGATTAATGCAGAATGATGCCCTTGACATTTGAGGCAGAAATGCATATATTTACATGATTTATCTGCACAATAACCTTTCTGGTTAAAGGCAAAACAAGGTTTGTATGCAAACGGGGATGCGAGGTTCGAATTGTGCAAGGGTTGCATGGTAATCATCCATAATTCCGGATCTACCGTCTGCCAAGACATATCTGCATGGATAGACTTTTTCAGGCGAAATTGTCTATCATAGTTAGACCATCCTGAAAATTTAGTTGATGCTAACCTTATGTTATGAAAATAATGTAAAAGATTTTGTGTGTCTTCTGGGCGTTTTTAAATATATATTGACATGAATGTGATGAAAGCATCTGACCAAGGTTCGATCCCTTCTACTAATTTTGGCAATTCATCACTGAACGATAAAATGACTTCGCCCTTTATGAACTGAATTTTTTGCCTTTGAATTTCACCCGGGCCTTTTCTTAATAAGGAATTTAATTCAATAAATTCATTAGCCCAGATTTTTTCCTTTAAAGAAAAAAAACATGTGCCGTTAACATAGTCCCAGCACACGTTTCAACTTTATCTTTTACAACAACTTGTAGATCATAGGAAGTGTCACCTGAATCTGAATTGCTTCCACTTGTACTTGACCTACATTCCAAAGTTGGCAAACTAACAGGAAGTTGTTCATCTCGTTTACGATTTGCTCCAGTTCGTTTTGCGTCCGCTGGCTGCTGCATAGTCTGATGACTTCTTTTTTTATTTCGGCATATCGCTTGTTATAGATGCAAATAGAAATTAATATAATTTATGTAAATAGTAATTAGAAGATATACTACGGTATTGTCTTAGAAATTTTAAAATATATCAAAATGCATGTATAAAAACCTCAAATAGATCTAGAACAGATACCGCTCATGCCCTATCCTTTACATATGTTTACAATATTACAATATAAATACACTCATTGGTACATGACGTAATGCGTGACGTAAATTTATGAATTTTACGCTATTTAAAGTTAAATATCTACTAAAACATTATCGTCCCAATCTTACCTATTTAAAATAGATCAGTATTAAATTATCTAAAATTATTTAAATGTTCAAATGTATAAAGCAGCGAAAATTATAAAATAAATCCTGACTGTATTTCAATATTCAAAACAACTTGGCCACGAGGACCGATTTAAATCTTTAAGTTCTTTAAATGAATACATCCGACATTGAAATTTGTTGTGCAAAAATTTAACATAAATAAATCTACTTAATTAATTTGAAAATGACGACAGGACATTATCATTCCAATTTAATATTCAGTAATTTAAAATATTGTGTTCTGCAAAAGTTTAACTATGTCCCGTACCTTCTTTAACGCTGGCGAAGTTGAAAAGGCCGGGAGCGTGGTCTGCAGCTTCTTATATATGCGGCTAAATATAGCTCGCAGAGGGGTCGACTAATTGATGCAGATGTAGTACCGTCGTTTTTGGATGGAATAAATCGTTTAAACTTTTAGCGTTTAAACTGCGCAATATCCATGAATGAAACGCAAACACCGTATGATAAGATGTTACAAAATTCCAATTTCACCATTACCATTTTTACACGTTGAATTCTGCTGAAGTCGGTGCCAGAGAGCGTGGACACAAGCACTGAACAGGTCAAATTAAACCGACCCTATAGCTTTTTAAATTTTGCTGTTTTTGGGCTTCTATTTTTTTCTATTTAACTCTTTAAAATGATTACAGACTACTTAAATATCATTTAAAAATAGAGATAAACAAAACAGTATAACAATATTGCAAGTATGGCTTCATTGAAATATAATTACTAATGTCGCGAAAATTTGTACTACAAATTAAGGTTGTACAGATAATAACTATCAAGCAGGTTGCTTCGTTTTATCTTGGGCAAGGCTACCTAGCTTATACTATCAAAGACTTATTTCATGAATTCTTAAATATGTGTTAATAAAACATTATGGAAAAAATATCTATTCACAGCTAATTTTATTTTATGAGGATATATTTAATTAGACGGCAATAGTATCAGTCCATCTTTATATGTAACGAATAGACAACTCGGTTTCCTGAGATACAATTGAATTGATATGACCAAAAATGAACATAGGTGACTTCAAACAAAAAAAAGAAGAAGACTTTCACTAGGATTGGATCTTACTCTATTAGAGAAAAAACGTTTACGTAAGAGAGAGTATAAGAGTATTGTTGACATGATTTAAGCAGAAAATATCAACAATGTTATTTAAAAGGAAGGAAATGATGACTTTTTATCCTTTTTAACGGTAAATCTTCTATGAAGAACAAACTTTTCAAATTTGCAATCTGAAATGTACTACGTAAATATATTATTTTACAAATTTCAAACTTCCCGTTTTTATTATTTTCCTGTTGTGTTAGTAGATTGAACCCGAGCAGGCTAATCTCCAGTTCTGTGTCGTGAGCCCGGTGTGCGGTGGCATAATCATGGTGTAGAATAAAATCGTCCAGGTCTAGATGAGGTTAATTCCGGCGCAAGGCTTGTACCAAGTCCCGACGAAACACCTGAAAGTTTATAACACACAACGACTGCATTACGGCAATATTTTAAAATGCATTTTCTAAAATCAAATAAACAATATTTACTAAATATTAGAACCGACTAGCTCTACACGTATTTATAGAAAGTTTTTAATAACAAAATCGAAACAGTTATATTTTCCTTTATTTTCACCTTTGAATAATATTCGGCAATTACGGTTGATCCCTCTCGCACCTTGTGTTGTAGCAGGAGCCCACGCCTATCAAGTACCCCACGTCAGAATGCGGGGTACCCGGCGAGCGGCAACTTTCGATATGTTGAGCTTTTCTGTAAGAATGGGTTGCAAGGCATAATAAGAGAGAGAGAAAGACAGTTGTTCAGCTTTGCCCCGCACCGTAACGCGCCTGTCAACGCCCAGCAGTTCTTTCACTAGGGATGTGTTTCCAACAGTTACTCTAGACGTTTGACGACCAGTTCTTTCATCATCATACACGGGTGTTCTTCCTTCTCTAAACCGCTCATGCCATTTATACACATATGTCTTTCCGCCAGTAGGCAATATTTCCAAATTTTATTTTTCTATCTTCTTAAGAGTTTCGCTCAGTGAAAGTTTCAGTCCCACACAAAACGTAACGTTAATTTGTCGTCTGGTGACGTAATTTGTCGTTTTGTAGACATCGAGGTTAACGCTGCTGCGAAACAACAGTTTAACACATCGTCTTTAAATTTACAGGAAATGACGTCAAACGTCACACTTTCATTACACGCATTAACGCAAAAATTTGCATTAATTTTGTTCCCGCAATGACATTTATACTATATCATGATATAAGAAGGAATAAATCCTGGTTTATTTTATTTGGAAGGGACGTTGCCCATGGACAGTAGATAACCTATAAGGATGTTTGAGGTAACCATGCTTAGCATGCTTAGCTATCTCGTGGCCACGACTTAGTAACTCGTGGCCACGACATAGTATCTCGTGGCCACGACTTAGCTATCTCGTGCGCACGAGATAAATAAAAACACACACATGTCCCCTTTGTGTCATTGTAGATTTTGCATATATTGGTATAAATTAAATCTTAATGACTGTCCCTATAATTGTAATATTAACATGATTAAAAATTTCTACGGTGTTTGAAATCGGAAACGACTTGAAATAATCAGTTTCATTTTTACCTTTTTATGTCTGTGTAATACAATTTAGTCGTACATGCTAACATGTGTGATCTTTTCGCTATCAATTAAAGAATCAAAGAACAATACCATTTTTATAAATAATGCATTGCAATTTCTTTTTTAAAAAGTAAAGAGCTTTATGTAATGAATGATATACAAACAAGAGCCCGGTTTGAGCCGGGTGATGCTCCCAGAATAGGTTTTGGTCACAGGAAAGTACACCTCTTGTAGTTTCAGAGTTATGTCCCTCGAAAAAGTTCAAAGTGCAATACTTCCAAAATTAGGCAAGGCAGAGTTACTGTTCTTTGCATTGCACGTCTACTCAATGTGATCTATCAACCTAAAAGGTTTCTTGATGATATCTCTTATGAGTTTCAAGTTATGTTCCAAAAAGTAAAAATAAACAAAGGGCAATAACTTCAAAATTGGGCAAGGCAGAGTTATGATTCATGTGCACTGCACATCTACCCATTGAGATATATCTACCTACAAAGTTTCATGTTGATATCTCTTATAGTTTTACAGCTATGTCCTGGACAAGATTTTTCTAAAAAGGGAGATTTTTCAAAAATGAGGCTTAACAGAGTTATGGTTCTTTTGCACTGCACCTCTACTCAATGAGATCTATCTACCTACAATGTTTCATCTTAATATCTCTTATAATTTTAGAGTTATGTTCCGGACAAAGTTCAAAGTGTTAAACTTAACAAAGGGCAATAACTCCAAAATTAGGACAAAAAGAGTTAGTGTTCTTATGCACTGCACATCTACCCATTGAGATCTATTCACCTACAAAGTTTCATGTTGATATCTCTTATAGTTTTAGAGTTATGCCCCGGACAAGATTTTTCTATAAGGGGAGATAATTCAAAAACTGGGCAAAATAGAGTTATGGTTCTTTGACAATGCAATTCCCCTTAATGCCCTCTACCACTGTATGAAGTTTCAACAAATTATCTCCGATGGTTTTCAAGTTATGCTCCGGACAAGACAACGGACGGACAGACGGACGGACAGACGGACAGATGGACAGACGGACAAGGCGCCGACTATATGCTCCCCCAAATTTTTTCGGGGAGCATAAAAAATCAATTACGATCAAAATATTTTGTTTTCCTTTTCTAATGGTCGATTCAATGTAAAAGGTTTCTGCTTAATTAAAACACAAAGTCATGAATCTTGCCCGTAAACAGAATAAAACGTTTCGGAACAAAATATGCTGCTATTTATGTAGGATTTTATTCGTTCACCGACGATTTCATACATGCATTAGTCGCTCTTTAGGAAATATACAAAATATTTCTTTATTGCAATTCATTTTGTAACTATAATTGAATTAAGTGATTAAAGGATTTCAAACACGAAATGAGTTTAGTTTTTCAATGCAACATCAAACGTTTAATTCATTTGTAGTTTTCAAAGAATAATATAAAACAATATGCAAGGAGATTTAATTATTTCTAAAATACATATTGTTCATGGTACTGCAAAACCCCTCGTCTAGCTGTTCTGCATTTGAAAATAAACTTTATACAGTATCTAGCCTATTTTTGACACCATGTATTTATAGATTTTCTCTACAACAACAAACGAAAACTGCACGTCTAATCCCTCAACATGTACATATAGTTGTAAGTTTGGATATACAGTAAAGTCATTTTCAGATTGGCCATGATAATAAAGATAAATATCATTGCTTGGGGGCGTGTACACCCATTTTACAATAGTTTTTAAAATGTATATATTGTTTATCGGTTATTCAATGAAAATGATCGGGTTGTAAACAAAGTTGTAGATGGTCTTGGTGATCGATGTAGTGTGCAAGACAGAGAATCATTTATGATGACATAAATAAGGATTTGTGAACATAAAATGATGAATTGATGAAAACATGAAATTTAGTAGAAGCGCAATATCTAAATCACATATATTTTCTTAGTTTTGGAATGATTTCCTTTGTTATTCGGCTAATATCTCGTGTCATAACTCAAGTATATATATTCTTACACATGTTTCTCCAAAACATATGATTATTTGAATTATATTATAAATTAAGTAACAAGAGAACGATATAGATATATTTATAACGCAAGATTGATGAATATTAACTCATCTGCATCGAAAATAATGATATTCTTAAAGCAAATTGTGATATACAATATTTATTTGGCAGCAGAATTCTTAAATGAAATGACTTACATAGTAATTATCATGTCGACAGACAAAAACAATTGTTTAGATAGCCTTTTTTATTAACAAATATTATACGATGCTATGCAATGTGTAATACACTTTACAAATAAAACAAAAACAACAGTTAAAAAATAGCTATTAATTTCAAAATTTTAATGAATATCTGGTACTATATTATGCAGCAGTTCTTGTTTTGCTAATATCACTTATACAATTAATTGCTTTCACCGTTAAAATGAAATATAACTTTATCAAATTTGTCACTATGACCTGAAATGAAACTTTTTTATCTTGTTTTATTTTACAAATAAACACAGTTTGTCTTTTAAATTTCTTTTATTTTCTTTTTACCCGTTTTGACCTCCCGATAATTGACAATGGATATTTTATATCCTAGAACCTTTTTCAATTAAACTTT